>NC_135211.1:38168535-38298270 GCF_052324685.1 Brachyhypopomus gauderio | reverse complement strand
GGAAGCCCGGCCGGCGTCACTGGGAACTGGGGCAGAATCCTGGAGAGCCGGGGCGGAGTCCTGGGGAGAACTTTTACCAATCTACATTTTAAAAAATGTCATTGTACCCATCGCAGTACCCAGTGTCGTGGTGGTGGTACCCATCGTCATTGGGAGTGTGGCATCCTGGGAGGCCCGGCCGGCGTCACTGGGAACCGGGGCAGAATCCTGGGGAGCCGGGGCGGAGTCCTGGGGAGAACTTTTACCAATCTACATTTAAAAAAATGTCATTGTACCCATCGCAGTACCCATCGTCGCGGTGGTACCCATCGTCATTGGGAGTGTGGCATCCTGGGATGCCCGGCCGGCGTCACTGGGAACCGGGGCAGAATCCTGGGGAGCCGGGGCGGAGTCCTGGGGAGAACTTTTACCAATCTACATTTTAAAAAATGTCATTGTACCCATCGCAGTACCCATCATCGCGGTGATACCCATCGTCATTGGGAGTGTGGCATCCTGGGAAGCCCGGCCGGCGTCACTGGGAACTGGGGCAGAATCCTGGGGAGCCGGGGCGGAGTCCTGGGGAGAACTTTTACCAATCTACATTTTAAAAAATGTCATTGTACCCATCGCAGTACCCATCGTCGCGGTGGTACCCATCGTCATTGGGAGTGTGGCATCCTGGGAAGCCCGGCCGGCGTCACTGGGAACTGGGGCAGAATCCTGGAGAGCCGGGGCGGAGTCCTGGGGAGAACTTTTACCAATCTACATTTAAAAAAATGTCATTGTACCCATCGCAGTACCCATCGTCGCGGTGGTACCCATCGTCATTGGGAGTGTGGCATCCTGGGAAGCCCGGCCGGCGTCACTGGGAACTGGGGCAGAATCCTGGGGAGCCGGGGCGGAGTCCTTGGGAGAACTTTTACCAATCTACATTTAAAAAAATGTCATTGTACCCATCGCAGTACCCATCGTCGCGGTGGTACCCATCGTCATTGGGAGTGTGGCATCCTGGGAAGCCCGGCCGGCGTCACTGGGAACCGGGGCAGAATCCTGGGGAGCCGGGGCGGAGTCCTGGGGAGAACTTTTACCAATCTACATTTTAAAAAATGTCATTGTACCCATCGCAGTACCCATCGTCGCGGTGGTACCCATCGTCATTGGGAGTGTGGCATCCTGGGAGGCCCGGCCGGCGTCACTGGGAACCGGGGCAGAATCCTGGGGAGCCGGGGCGGAGTCCTGGGGAGAACTTTTACCAATCTACATTTTAAAAAATGTCATTGTACCCATCGCAGTACCCATCGTCGCGGTGGTACCCATCGTCATTGGGAGTGTGGCATCCTGGGAAGCCCGGCCGGCGTCACTGGGAACCGGGGCAGAATCCTGGGGAGCCGGGGCGGAGTCCTGGCGAATTCTTTTACCAATCTACAGTAAAAAAAATGTCATGGTACCCGTTGCAGTACCCAGTGTCATGGTGGTACCCATCGTCATTGGGAGTGTGGCATCCTGGGATGCCCGGCCGGCGTCACTGGGAACCGGGGCAGAATCCTGGGGAGCCGGGGCGGAGTCCTGGGGAGAACTTTTACCAATCTACATTTTAAAAAATGTCATTGTACCCATCGCAGTACCCATCATCGCGGTGGTACCCATCGTCATTGGGAGTGTGGCATCCTGGGAAGCCCGGCCGGCGTCACTGGGAACTGGGGCAGAATCCTGGGGAGCCGGGGCGGAGTCCTGGGGAGAACTTTTACCAATCTACATTTAAAAAAATGTCATTGTACCCATCGCAGTACCCATCGTCGCGGTGGTACCCATCATCATTGGGAGTGTGGAATCCTGGGAAGCCCGGCCGGCGTCACTGGGAACTGGGGCAGAATCCTGGGGAGCCAGGGCGGAGTCCTGGGGAGAACTTTTACCAATCTACATTTTAAAAAATGTCATTGTACCCATCGCAGTACCCATCGTCGCGGTGGTACCCATCGTCATTGGGAGTGTGGCATCCTGGGAGGCCCGGCCGGCGTCACTGGGAACCGGGGCAGAATCCTGGGGAGCCGGGGCGGAGTCCTGGGGAGAACTTTTACCAATCTACATTTTAAAAAATGTCATTGTACCCATCGCAGTACCCATCGTCGCGGTGGTACCCATCGTCATTGGGAGTGTGGCATCCTGGGAAGCCCGGCCGGCGTCACTGGGAACCGGGGCAGAATCCTGGGGAGCCGGGGCGGAGTCCTGGGGAGAACTTTTACCAATCTACATTTTAAAAAATGTCATTGTACCCATCGCAGTACCCATCGTCGCGGTGGTACCCATCGTCATTGGGAGTGTGGCATCCTGGGAGGCCCGGCCGGCGTCACTGGGAACCGGGGCAGAATCCTGGGGAGCCGGGGCGGAGTCCTGGGGAGAACTTTTACCAATCTACATTTTAAAAAATGTCATTGTACCCATCGCAGTACCCATCGTCGCGGTGGTACCCATCGTCATTGGGAGTGTGGCATCCTGGGAAGCCCGGCCGGCGTCACTGGGAACCGGGGCAGAATCCTGGGGAGCCGGGGCGGAGTCCTGGCGAATTCTTTTACCAATCTACAGTAAAAAAAATGTCATAGTACCCGTTGCAGTACCCAGTGTCGTGGTGGTACCTATCGTCATTGGGAGTGTGGCATCCTGGGATGCCCGGCCCGCGTCACTGGGAACCGGGGCAGAATCCTGGGGAGCCGGGGCGGAGTCCTGGGGAGAACTTTTACCAATCTACATTTTAAAAAATGTCATTGTACCCATCGCAGTACCCATCGTCGCGGTGGTACCCATCGTCATTGGGAGTGTGGCATCCTGGGAGGCCCGGCCGGCGTCACTGGGAACCGGGGCAGAATCCTGGGGAGCCGGGGCGGAGTCCTGGGGAGAACTTTTACCAATCTACATTTTAAAAAATGTCATTGTACCCATCGCAGTACCCATCGTCGCGGTGGTACCCATCGTCATTGGGAGTGTGGCATCCTGGGAGGCCCGGCCGGCGTCACTGGGAACCGGGGCAGAATCCTGGGGAGCCGGGGCGGAGTCCTGGCGAATTCTTTTACCAATCTACAGTAAAAAAAATGTCATGGTACCCATCGCAGTACCCATCGTCGTGGTGGTACCCATCGTCATTGGGAGTGTGGCATCCTGGGAGGCCCGGCCGGCGTCACTGGGAACCGGGGCAGAATCCTGGGGAGCCGGGGCGGAGTCCTGGGGAGAACTTTTACCAATCTACATTTTAAAAAATGTCATTGTACCCATCGCAGTACCCATCGTCGCGGTGGTACCCATCGTCATTGGGAGTGTGGCATCCTGGGAGGCCCGGCCGGCGTCACTGGGAACCGGGGCAGAATCCTGGGGAGCCGGGGCGGAGTCCTGGCGAATTCTTTTACCAATCTACAGTAAAAAAAATGTCATGGTACCCATCGCAGTACCCATCGTCGTGGTGGTACCCATCGTCATTGGGAGTGTGGCATCCTGGGAGGCCCGGCCAGCGTCACTGGGAACCGGGGCAGAATCCTGGGGAGCCGGGGCGGAGTCCTGGGGAGAACTTTTACCAATCTACATTTAAAAAAATGTCATTGTACCCATCGCAGTACCCATCGTCGCGGTGGTACCCATCGTCATTGGGAGTGTGGCATCCTGGGAGGCCCGGCCGGCGTCACTGGGAACCGGGGCAGAATCCTGGGGAGCCGGGGCGGAGTCCTGGGGAGAACTTTTACCAATCTACATTTTAAAAAATGTCATTGTACCCATCGCAGTACCCATCGTCGCGGTGGTACCCATCGTCATTGGGAGTGTGGCATCCTGGGAGGCCCGGCCGGCGTCACTGGGAACCGGGGCAGAATCCTGGGGAGCCGGGGCGGAGTCCTGGCGAATTCTTTTACCAATCTACAGTAAAAAAAATGTCATGGTACCCATCGCAGTACCCATCGTCGTGGTGGTACCCATCGTCATTGGGAGTGTGGCATCCTGGGAGGCCCGGCCGGCGTCACTGGGAACCGGGGCAGAATCCTGGGGAGCCGGGGCGGAGTCCTGGGGAGAACTTTTACCAATCTACATTTTAAAAAATGTCATTGTACCCATCGCAGTACCCATCGTCGCGGTGGTACCCATCGTCATTGGGAGTGTGGCATCCTGGGAGGCCCGGCCGGCGTCACTGGGAACCGGGGCAGAATCCTGGGGAGCCGGGGCGGAGTCCTGGCGAATTCTT
This sequence comes from Brachyhypopomus gauderio, assembly GCF_052324685.1. Classification (NCBI taxonomy): domain Eukaryota; kingdom Metazoa; phylum Chordata; class Actinopteri; order Gymnotiformes; family Hypopomidae; genus Brachyhypopomus; species Brachyhypopomus gauderio. The sequence goes on along the minus strand of NC_135211.1, from coordinate 38,294,069 downwards.
TTACCAATCTACAGTAAAAAAAATGTCATGGTACCCATCGCAGTACCCATCGTCGTGGTGGTACCCATCGTCATTGGGAGTGTGGCATCCTGGGAGGCCCGGCCAGCGTCACTGGGAACCGGGGCAGAATCCTGGGGAGCCGGGGCGGAGTCCTGGGGAGAACTTTTACCAATCTACATTTAAAAAAATGTCATTGTACCCATCGCAGTACCCATCGTCGCGGTGGTACCCATCGTCATTGGGAGTGTGGCATCCTGGGAGGCCCGGCCGGCGTCACTGGGAACCGGGGCAGAATCCTGGGGAGCCGGGGCGGAGTCCTGGCGAATTCTTTTACCAATCTACAGTAAAAAAAATGTCATGGTACCCGTTGCAGTACCCAGTGTCGTGGTGGTACCCATCGTCATTGGGAGTGTGGCATCCTGGGATGCCCGGCCGGCGTCACTGGGAACCGGGGCAGAATCCTGGGGAGCCGGGGCAGAGTCCTGGGGAGAACTTTTACCAATCTACATTTTTAAAAATGTCATTGTACCCATCGCAGTACTCATCGTCGCGGTGGTACCCATCGTCATTGGGAGTGTGGCATCCTGGGATGCCCGGCCGGCGTCACTGGGAACCGGGGCAGAATCCTGGGGAGCCGGGGCGGAGTCCTGGGGAGAACTTTTACCAATCTACATTTTAAAAAATGTCATTGTACCCATCGCAGTACCCATCGTCGTGGTGGTACCCATCGTCATTGGGAGTGTGGCATCCTGGGAGGCCCGGCCGGCGTCACTGGGAACCGGGGCAGAATCCTGGGGAGCCGGGGCGGAGTCCTGGCGAATTCTTTTACCAATCTACAGTAAAAAAAATGTCATGGTACCCGTTGCAGTACCCAGTGTCGTGGTGGTACCCATCGTCATTGGGAGTGTGGCATCCTGGGATGCCCGGCCGGCGTCACTGGGAACCGGGGCAGAATCCTGGGGAGCCGGGGCGGAGTCCTGGGGAGAACTTTTACCAATCTACATTTAAAAAAATGTCATTGTACCCATCGCAGTACCCATCGTCGCGGTGGTACCCATCGTCATTGGGAGTGTGGCATCCTGGGAGGCCCGGCCGGCGTCACTGGGAACCGGGGCAGAATCCTGGGGAGCCGGGGCGGAGTCCTGGCGAATTCTTTTACCAATCTACAGTAAAAAAAATGTTATGGTACCCGTTGCAGTACCCAGTGTCGTGGTGGTACCTATCGTCATTGGGAGTGTGGCATCCTGGGATGCCCGGCCGGCGTCACTGGGAACCGGGGCAGAATCCTGGGGAGCCGGGGCGGAGTCCTGGGGAGAACTTTTACCAATCTACATTTTAAAAAATGTCATTGTACCCATCGCAGTACCCATCGTCGCGGTGGTACCCATCGTCATTGGGAGTGTGGCATCCTGGGAGGCCCGGCCGGCGTCACTGGGAACCGGGGCAGAATCCTGGGGAGCCGGGGCGGAGTCCTGGGGAGAACTTTTACCAATCTACATTTTAAAAAATGTCATTGTACCCATCGCAGTACCCATCGTCGCGGTGGTACCCATCGTCATTGGGAGTGTGGCATCCTGGGAGGCCCGGCCGGCGTCACTGGGAACCGGGGCAGAATCCTGGGGAGCCGGGGCGGAGTCCTGGGGAGAACTTTTACCAATCTACATTTTAAAAAATGTCATTGTACCCATCGCAGTACCCATCGTCGCGGTGGTACCCATCGTCATTGGGAGTGTGGCATCCTGGGAGGCCCGGCCGGCGTCACTGGGAACCGGGGCAGAATCCTGGGGAGCCGGGGCGGAGTCCTGGCGAATTCTTTTACCAATCTACAGTAAAAAAAATGTCATGGTACCCATCGCAGTACCCATCGTCGTGGTGGTACCCATCGTCATTGGGAGTGTGGCATCCTGGGAGGCCCGGCCGGCGTCACTGGGAACCGGGGCAGAATCCTGGGGAGCCGGGGCGGAGTCCTGGGGAGAACTTTTACCAATCTACATTTTAAAAAATGTCATTGTACCCATCGCAGTACCCATCGTCGCGGTGGTACCCATCGTCATTGGGAGTGTGGCATCCTGGGAGGCCCGGCCGGCGTCACTGGGAACCGGGGCAGAATCCTGGGGAGCCGGGGCGGAGTCCTGGCGAATTCTTTTACCAATCTACAGTAAAAAAAATGTCATGGTACCCATCGCAGTACCCATCGTCGTGGTGGTACCCATCGTCATTGGGAGTGTGGCATCCTGGGAGGCCCGGCCAGCGTCACTGGGAACCGGGGCAGAATCCTGGGGAGCCGGGGCGGAGTCCTGGGGAGAACTTTTACCAATCTACATTTAAAAAAATGTCATTGTACCCATCGCAGTACCCATCGTCGCGGTGGTACCCATCGTCATTGGGAGTGTGGCATCCTGGGAGGCCCGGCCGGCGTCACTGGGAACCGGGGCAGAATCCTGGGGAGCCGGGGCGGAGTCCTGGCGAATTCTTTTACCAATCTACAGTAAAAAAAATGTCATGGTACCCGTTGCAGTACCCAGTGTCGTGGTGGTACCCATCGTCATTGGGAGTGTGGCATCCTGGGATGCCCGGCCGGCGTCACTGGGAACCGGGGCAGAATCCTGGGGAGCCGGGGCGGAGTCCTGGGGAGAACTTTTACCAATCTACATTTTTAAAAATGTCATTGTACCCATCGCAGTACTCATCGTCGCGGTGGTACCCATCGTCATTGGGAGTGTGGCATCCTGGGATGCCCGGCCGGCGTCACTGGGAACCGGGGCAGAATCCTGGGGAGCCGGGGCGGAGTCCTGGGGAGAACTTTTACCAATCTACATTTTAAAAAATGTCATTGTACCCATCGCAGTACCCATCGTCGTGGTGGTACCCATCGTCATTGGGAGTGTGGCATCCTGGGAGGCCCGGCCGGCGTCACTGGGAACCGGGGCAGAATCCTGGGGAGCCGGGGCGGAGTCCTGGCGAATTCTTTTACCAATCTACAGTAAAAAAAATGTCATGGTACCCATCGCAGTACCCAGTGTCGTGGTGGTACCCATCGTCATTGGGAGTGTGGCATCCTGGGATGCCCGGCCGGCGTCACTGGGAACCGGGGCAGAATCCTGGGGAGCCGGGGCGGAGTCCTGGGGAGAACTTTTACCAATCTACATTTAAAAAAATGTCATTGTACCCATCGCAGTACCCATCGTCGCGGTGGTACCCATCGTCATTGGGAGTGTGGCATCCTGGGAGGCCCGGCCGGCGTCACTGGGAACCGGGGCAGAATCCTGGGGAGCCGGGGCGGAGTCCTGGCGAATTCTTTTACCAATCTACAGTAAAAAAAATGTCATGGTACCCGTTGCAGTACCCAGTGTCGTGGTGGTACCTATCGTCATTGGGAGTGTGGCATCCTGGGATGCCCGGCCGGCGTCACTGGGAACCGGGGCAGAATCCTGGGGAGCCGGGGCGGAGTCCTGGGGAGAACTTTTACCAATCTACATTTTAAAAAATGTCATTGTACCCATCGCAGTACCCATCGTCGTGGTGGTACCCATCGTCATTGGGAGTGTGGCATCCTGGGAGGCCCGGCCGGCGTCACTGGGAACCGGGGCAGAATCCTGGGGAGCCGGGGCGGAGTCCTGGGGAGAACTTTTACCAATCTACATTTTAAAAAATGTCATTGTACCCATCGCAGTACCCATCGTCGCGGTGGTACCCATCGTCATTGGGAGTGTGGCATCCTGGGAGGCCCGGCCGGCGTCACTGGGAACCGGGGCAGAATCCTGGGGAGCCGGGGCGGAGTCCTGGCGAATTCTTTTACCAATCTACAGTAAAAAAAATGTCATGGTACCCGTTGCAGTACCCAGTGTCGTGGTGGTACCTATCGTCATTGGGAGTGTGGCATCCTGGGATGCCCGGCCCGCGTCACTGGGAACCGGGGCAGAATCCTGGGGAGCCGGGGCGGAGTCCTGGGGAGAACTTTTACCAATCTACATTTTAAAAAATGTCATTGTACCCATCGCAGTACCCATCATCGCGGTGATACCCATCGTCATTGGGAGTGTGGCATCCTGGGAAGCCCGGCCGGCGTCACTGGGAACTAGGGCAGAATCCTGGGGAGCCGGGGCGGAGTCCTGGGGAGAACTTTTACCAATCTACATTTAAAAAAGTGTCATTGTACCCATCGCAGTACCCATCGTCGCGGTGGTACCCATCGTCATTGGGAGTGTGGCATCCTGGGAAGCCCGGCCGGCGTCACTGGGAACTGGGGCAGAATCCTGGAGAGCCGGGGCGGAGTCCTGGGGAGAACTTTTACCAATCTACATTTTAAAAAATGTCATTGTACCCATCGCAGTACCCAGTGTCGTGGTGGTGGTACCCATCGTCATTGGGAGTGTGGCATCCTGGGAGGCCCGGCCGGCGTCACTGGGAACCGGGGCAGAATCCTGGGGAGCCGGGGCGGAGTCCTGGGGAGAACTTTTACCAATCTACATTTAAAAAAATGTCATTGTACCCATCGCAGTACCCATCGTCGCGGTGGTACCCATCGTCATTGGGAGTGTGGCATCCTGGGATGCCCGGCCGGCGTCACTGGGAACCGGGGCAGAATCCTGGGGAGCCGGGGCGGAGTCCTGGGGAGAACTTTTACCAATCTACATTTTAAAAAATGTCATTGTACCCATCGCAGTACCCATCATCGCGGTGATACCCATCGTCATTGGGAGTGTGGCATCCTGGGAAGCCCGGCCGGCGTCACTGGGAACTGGGGCAGAATCCTGGGGAGCCGGGGCGGAGTCCTGGGGAGAACTTTTACCAATCTACATTTAAAAAAATGTCATTGTACCCATCGCAGTACCCATCGTCGCGGTGGTACCCATCGTCATTGGGAGTGTGGCATCCTGGGAAGCCCGGCCGGCGTCACTGGGAACTGGGGCAGAATCCTGGGGAGCCGGGGCGGAGTCCTTGGGAGAACTTTTACCAATCTACATTTAAAAAAATGTCATTGTACCCATCGCAGTACCCATCGTCGCGGTGGTACCCATCGTCATTGGGAGTGTGGCATCCTGGGAAGCCCGGCCGGCGTCACTGGGAACCGGGGCAGAATCCTGGGGAGCCGGGGCGGAGTCCTGGGGAGAACTTTTACCAATCTACATTTTAAAAAATGTCATTGTACCCATCGCAGTACCCATCGTCGCGGTGGTACCCATCGTCATTGGGAGTGTGGCATCCTGGGAGGCCCGGCCGGCGTCACTGGGAACCGGGGCAGAATCCTGGGGAGCCGGGGCGGAGTCCTGGGGAGAACTTTTACCAATCTACATTTTAAAAAATGTCATTGTACCCATCGCAGTACCCATCGTCGCGGTGGTACCCATCGTCATTGGGAGTGTGGCATCCTGGGAAGCCCGGCCGGCGTCACTGGGAACCGGGGCAGAATCCTGGGGAGCCGGGGCGGAGTCCTGGCGAATTCTTTTACCAATCTACAGTAAAAAAAATGTCATAGTACCCGTTGCAGTACCCAGTGTCGTGGTGGTACCTATCGTCATTGGGAGTGTGGCATCCTGGGATGCCCGGCCCGCGTCACTGGGAACCGGGGCAGAATCCTGGGGAGCCGGGGCGGAGTCCTGGGGAGAACTTTTACCAATCTACATTTTAAAAAATGTCATTGTACCCATCGCAGTACCCATCGTCGCGGTGGTACCCATCGTCATTGGGAGTGTGGCATCCTGGGAGGCCCGGCCGGCGTCACTGGGAACCGGGGCAGAATCCTGGGGAGCCGGGGCGGAGTCCTGGGGAGAACTTTTACCAATCTACATTTTAAAAAATGTCATTGTACCCATCGCAGTACCCATCGTCGCGGTGGTACCCATCGTCATTGGGAGTGTGGCATCCTGGGAGGCCCGGCCGGCATCACTGGGAACCGGGGCAGAATCCTGGGGAGCCGGGGCGGAGTCCTGGCGAATTCTTTTACCAATCTACAGTAAAAAAAATGTCATGGTACCCATCGCAGTACCCATCGTCGTGGTGGTACCCATCGTCATTGGGAGTGTGGCATCCTGGGAGGCCCGGCCGGCGTCACTGGGAACCGGGGCAGAATCCTGGGGAGCCGGGGCGGAGTCCTGGGGAGAACTTTTACCAATCTACATTTAAAAAAATGTCATTGTACCCATCGCAGTACCCATCGTCGCGGTGGTACCCATCGTCATTGGGAGTGTGGCATCCTGGGAGGCCCGGCCGGCGTCACTGGGAACCGGGGCAGAATCCTGGGGAGCCGGGGCGGAGTCCTGGCGAATTCTTTTACCAATCTACAGTAAAAAAAATGTCATGGTACCCGTTGCAGTACCCAGTGTCGTGGTGGTACCTATCGTCATTGGGAGTGTGGCATCCTGGGATGCCCGGCCGGCGTCACTGGGAACCGGGGCAGAATCCTGGGGAGCCGGGGCGGAGTCCTGGGGAGAACTTTTACCAATCTACATTTTTAAAAATGTCATTGTACCCATCGCAGTACTCATCGTCGCGGTGGTACCCATCGTCATTGGGAGTGTGGCATCCTGGGATGCCCGGCCGGCGTCACTGGGAACCGGGGCAGAATCCTGGGGAGCCGGGGCGGAGTCCTGGGGAGAACTTTTACCAATCTACATTTTAAAAAATGTCATTGTACCCATCGCAGTACCCATCGTCGTGGTGGTACCCATCGTCATTGGGAGTGTGGCATCCTGGGAGGCCCGGCCGGCGTCACTGGGAACCGGGGCAGAATCCTGGGGAGCCGGGGCGGAGTCCTGGGGAGAACTTTTACCAATCTACATTTAAAAAAATGTCATTGTACCCATCGCAGTACCCATCGTCGCGGTGGTACCCATCGTCATTGGGAGTGTGGCATCCTGGGAGGCCCGGCCGGCGTCACTGGGAACCGGGGCAGAATCCTGGGGAGCCGGGGCGGAGTCCTGGCGAATTCTTTTACCAATCTACAGTAAAAAAAATGTCATGGTACCCGTTGCAGTACCCAGTGTCGTGGTGGTACCTATCGTCATTGGGAGTGTGGCATCCTGGGATGCCCGGCCGGCGTCACTGGGAACCGGGGCAGAATCCTGGGGAGCCGGGGCGGAGTCCTGGGGAGAACTTTTACCAATCTACATTTTAAAAAATGTCATTGTACCCATCGCAGTACCCATCGTCGTGGTGGTACCCATCGTCATTGGGAGTGTGGCATCCTGGGAGGCCCGGCCGGCGTCACTGGGAACCGGGGCAGAATCCTGGGGAGCCGGGGCGGAGTCCTGGGGAGAACTTTTACCAATCTACATTTAAAAAAATGTCATTGTACCCATCGCAGTACCCATCGTCGCGGTGGTACCCATTGTCATTGGGAGTGTGGCATCCTGGGAGGCCCGGCCGGCGTCACTGGGAACCGGGGCAGAATCCTGGGGAGCCGGGGCGGAGTCCTGGCGAATTCTTTTACCAATCTACAGTAAAAAAAATGTCATGGTACCCGTTGCAGTACCCAGTGTCGTGGTGGTACCTATCGTCATTGGGAGTGTGGCATCCTGGGATGCCCGGCCCGCGTCACTGGGAACCGGGGCAGAATCCTGGGGAGCCGGGGCGGAGTCCTGGGGAGAACTTTTACCAATCTACATTTTAAAAAATGTCATTGTACCCATCGCAGTACCCATCATCGCGGTGATACCCATCGTCATTGGGAGTGTGGCATCCGGGGAAGCCCGGCCGGCGTCACTGGGAACTGGGGCAGAATCCTGGGGAGCCGGGGCGGAGTCCTGGGGAGAACTTTTACCAATCTACATTTTAAAAAATGTCATTGTACCCATCGCAGTACCCATCGTCGCGGTGGTACCCATCGTCATTGGGAGTGTGGCATCCTGGGAAGCCCGGCCGGCGTCACTGGGAACTGGGGCAGAATCCTGGGGAGCCGGGGCGGAGTCCTGGGGAGAACTTTTACCAATCTACATTTTAAAAAATGTCATTGTACCCATCGCAGTACCCATCGTCGCGGTGGTACCCATCGTCATTGGGAGTGTGGCATCCTGGGAGGCCCGGCCGGCGTCACTGGGAACCGGGGCAGAATCCTGGGGAGCCGGGGCGGAGTCCTGGGGAGAACTTTTACCAATCTACATTTAAAAAAATGTCATTGTACCCATCGCAGTACCCATCGTCGCGGTGGTACCCATCGTCATTGGGAGTGTGGCATCCTGGGAAGCCCGGCCGGCGTCACTGGGAACTGGGGCAGAATCCTGGGGAGCCGGGGCGGAGTCCTTGGGAGAACTTTTACCAATCTACATTAAAAAAAATGTCATTGTACCCATCGCAGTACCCATCGTCGCGGTGGTACCCATCGTCATTGGGAGTGTGGCATCCTGGGAGGCCCGGCCGGCGTCACTGGGAACCGGGGCAGAATCCTGGGGAGCCGGGGCGGAGTCCTGGGGAGAACTTTTACCAATCTACATTTAAAAAAATGTCATTGTACCCATCGCAGTACCCATCGTCGCGGTGGTACCCATCGTCATTGGGAGTGTGGCATCCTGGGAGGCCCGGCCGGCGTCACTGGGAACCGGGGCAGAATCCTGGGGAGCCGGGGCGGAGTCCTGGCGAATTCTTTTACCAATCTACAGTAAAAAAAATGTCATGGTACCCGTTGCAGTACCCAGTGTCATGGTGGTACCCATCGTCATTGGGAGTGTGGCATCCTGGGATGCCCGGCCGGCGTCACTGGGAACTGGGGCAGAATCCTGGGGAGCCGGGGCGGAGTCCTGGGGAGAACTTTTACCAATCTACATTTAAAAAAATGTCATTGTACCCATCGCAGTACCCATCGTCGCGGTGGTACCCATCGTCATTGGGAGTGTGGCATCCTGGGAAGCCCGGCCGGCGTCACTGGGAACCGGGGCAGAATCCTGGGGAGCCGGGGCGGAGTCCTTGGGAGAACTTTTACCAATCTACATTAAAAAAAATGTCATTGTACCCATCGCAGTACCCATCGTCGCGGTGGTACCCATCGTCATTGGGAGTGTGGCATCCTGGGAGGCCCGGCCGGCGTCACTGGGAACCGGGGCAGAATCCTGGGGAGCCGGGGCGGAGTCCTGGGGAGAACTTTTACCAATCTACATTTAAAAAAATGTCATTGTACCCATCGCAGTACCCATCGTCGTGGTGGTACCCATCGTCATTGGGAGTGTGGCATCCTGGGAGGCCCGGCCGGCGTCACTGGGAACCGGGGCAGAATCCTGGGGAGCCGGGGCGGAGTCCTGGCGAATTCTTTTACCAATCTACAGTAAAAAAAATGTCATGGTACCCGTTGCAGTACCCAGTGTCATGGTGGTACCCATCGTCATTGGGAGTGTGGCATCCTGGGATGCCCGGCCGGCGTCACTGGGAACCGGGGCAGAATCCTGGGAAGCCGGGGCAGAGTCCTGGGGAGAACTTTTACCAATCTACATTAAAAAAAATGTCATTGTACCCATCGCAGTACCCATCGTCGCGGTGGTACCCATCGTCATTGGGAGTGTGGCATCCTGGGAAGCCCGGCCGGCGTCACTGGGAACCGGGGCAGAATCCTGGGGAGCCGGGGCGGAGTCCTGGGGAGAACTTTTACCAATCTACATTTTAAAAAATGTCATTGTACCCATCGCAGTACCCATCGTCGCGGTGGTACCCATCGTCATTGGGAGTGTGGCATCCTGGGAGGCCCGGCCGGCGTCACTGGGAACCGGGGCAGAATCCTGGGGAGCCGGGGCGGAGTCCTGGCGAATTCTTTTACCAATCTACAGTAAAAAAAATGTCATGGTACCCGTTGCAGTACCCAGTGTCATGGTGGTACCCATCGTCATTGGGAGTGTGGCATCCTGGGATGCCCGGCCGGCGTCACTGGGAACCGGGGCAGAATCCTGGGGAGCCGGGGCAGAGTCCTGGGGAGAACTTTTACCAATCTACATTTTAAAAAATGTCATTGTACCCATCGCAGTACCCATCATCGCGGTGGTACCCATCATCATTGGGAGTGTGGAATCCTGGGAAGCCCGGCCGGCGTCACTGGGAACTGGGGCAGAATCCTGGGGAGCCGGGGCGGAGTCCTGGGGAGAACTTTTACCAATCTACATTTAAAAAAATGTCATTGTACCCATCGCAGTACCCATTGTCGCGGTGGTACCCATCGTCATTGGGAGTGTGGCATCCTGGGAAGCCCGGCCGGCGTCACTGGGAACCGGGGCAGAATCCTGGGGAGCCGGGGCGGAGTCCTGGGGAGAACTTTTACCAATCTACATTTTAAAAAATGTCATTGTACCCATCGCAGTACCCATCGTCGCGGTGGTACCCATCGTCATTGGGAGTGTGGCATCCTGGGAGGCCCGGCCGGCGTCACTGGGAACCGGGGCAGAATCCTGGGGAGCCGGGGCGGAGTCCTGGGGAGAACTTTTACCAATCTACATTTTAAAAAATGTCATTGTACCCATCGCAGTACCCATCGTCGCGGTGGTACCCATCGTCATTGGGAGTGTGGCATCCTGGGAAGCCCGGCCGGCGTCACTGGGAACCGGGGCAGAATCCTGGGGAGCCGGGGCGGAGTCCTGGCGAATTCTTTTACCAATCTACAGTAAAAAAAATGTCATAGTACCCGTTGCAGTACCCAGTGTCGTGGTGGTACCTATCGTCATTGGGAGTGTGGCATCCTGGGATGCCCGGCCCGCGTCACTGGGAACCGGGGCAGAATCCTGGGGAGCCGGGGCGGAGTCCTGGGGAGAACTTTTACCAATCTACATTTTAAAAAATGTCATTGTACCCATCGCAGTACCCATCGTCGCGGTGGTACCCATCGTCATTGGGAGTGTGGCATCCTGGGAGGCCCGGCCGGCGTCACTGGGAACCGGGGCAGAATCCTGGGGAGCCGGGGCGGAGTCCTGGGGAGAACTTTTACCAATCTACATTTTAAAAAATGTCATTGTACCCATCGCAGTACCCATCGTCGCGGTGGTACCCATCGTCATTGGGAGTGTGGCATCCTGGGAGGCCCGGCCGGCGTCACTGGGAACCGGGGCAGAATCCTGGGGAGCCGGGGCGGAGTCCTGGCGAATTCTTTTACCAATCTACAGTAAAAAAAATGTCATGGTACCCATCGCAGTACCCATCGTCGTGGTGGTACCCATCGTCATTGGGAGTGTGGCATCCTGGGAGGCCCGGCCGGCGTCACTGGGAACCGGGGCAGAATCCTGGGGAGCCGGGGCGGAGTCCTGGGGAGAACTTTTACCAATCTACATTTAAAAAAATGTCATTGTACCCATCGCAGTACCCATCGTCGCGGTGGTACCCATCGTCATTGGGAGTGTGGCATCCTGGGAGGCCCGGCCGGCGTCACTGGGAACCGGGGCAGAATCCTGGGGAGCCGGGGCGGAGTCCTGGCGAATTCTTTTACCAATCTACAGTAAAAAAAATGTCATGGTACCCGTTGCAGTACCCAGTGTCGTGGTGGTACCCATCGTCATTGGGAGTGTGGCATCCTGGGATGCCCGGCCGGCGTCACTGGGAACCGGGGCAGAATCCTGGGGAGCCGGGGCGGAGTCCTGGGGAGAACTTTTACCAATCTACATTTTAAAAAATGTCATTGTACCCATCGCAGTACCCATCGTCGTGGTGGTACCCATCGTCATTGGGAGTGTGGCATCCTGGGAGGCCCGGCCGGCGTCACTGGGAACCGGGGCAGAATCCTGGGGAGCCGGGGCGGAGTCCTGGGGAGAACTTTTACCAATCTACATTTAAAAAAATGTCATTGTACCCATCGCAGTACCCATCGTCGCGGTGGTACCCATCGTCATTGGGAGTGTGGCATCCTGGGAGGCCCGGCCGGCGTCACTGGGAACCGGGGCAGAATCCTGGGGAGCCGGGGCGGAGTCCTGGCGAATTCTTTTACCAATCTACAGTAAAAAAAATGTCATGGTACCCGTTGCAGTACCCAGTGTCGTGGTGGTACCTATCGTCATTGGGAGTGTGGCATCCTGGGATGCCCGGCCGGCGTCACTGGGAACCGGGGCAGAATCCTGGGGAGCCGGGGCGGAGTCCTGGGGAGAACTTTTACCAATCTACATTTTAAAAAATGTCATTGTACCCATCGCAGTACCCATCGTCGTGGTGGTACCCATCGTCATTGGGAGTGTGGCATCCTGGGAGGCCCGGCCGGCGTCACTGGGAACCGGGGCAGAATCCTGGGGAGCCGGGGCGGAGTCCTGGGGAGAACTTTTACCAATCTACATTTAAAAAAATGTCATTGTACCCATCGCAGTACCCATCGTCGCGGTGGTACCCATTGTCATTGGGAGTGTGGCATCCTGGGAGGCCCGGCCGGCGTCACTGGGAACCGGGGCAGAATCCTGGGGAGCCGGGGCGGAGTCCTGGCGAATTCTTTTACCAATCTACAGTAAAAAAAATGTCATGGTACCCGTTGCAGTACCCAGTGTCATGGTGGTACCCATCGTCATTGGGAGTGTGGCATCCTGGGATGCCCGGCCGGCGTCACTGGGAACCGGGGCAGAATCCTGGGGAGCCGGGGCAGAGTCCTGGGGAGAACTTTTACCAATCTACATTTTAAAAAATGTCATTGTACCCATCGCAGTACCCATCATCGCGGTGGTACCCATCATCATTGGGAGTGTGGAATCCTGGGAAGCCCGGCCGGCGTCACTGGGAACTGGGGCAGAATCCTGGGGAGCCGGGGCGGAGTCCTGGGGAGAACTTTTACCAATCTACATTTAAAAAAATGTCATTGTACCCATCGCAGTACCCATTGTCGCGGTGGTACCCATCGTCATTGGGAGTGTGGCATCCTGGGAAGCCCGGCCGGCGTCACTGGGAACCGGGGCAGAATCCTGGGGAGCCGGGGCGGAGTCCTGGGGAGAACTTTTACCAATCTACATTTTAAAAAATGTCATTGTACCCATCGCAGTACCCATCGTCGCGGTGGTACCCATCGTCATTGGGAGTGTGGCATCCTGGGAGGCCCGGCCGGCGTCACTGGGAACCGGGGCAGAATCCTGGGGAGCCGGGGCGGAGTCCTGGGGAGAACTTTTACCAATCTACATTTTAAAAAATGTCATTGTACCCATCGCAGTACCCATCGTCGCGGTGGTACCCATCGTCATTGGGAGTGTGGCATCCTGGGAAGCCCGGCCGGCGTCACTGGGAACCGGGGCAGAATCCTGGGGAGCCGGGGCGGAGTCCTGGCGAATTCTTTTACCAATCTACAGTAAAAAAAATGTCATAGTACCCGTTGCAGTACCCAGTGTCGTGGTGGTACCTATCGTCATTGGGAGTGTGGCATCCTGGGATGCCCGGCCCGCGTCACTGGGAACCGGGGCAGAATCCTGGGGAGCCGGGGCGGAGTCCTGGGGAGAACTTTTACCAATCTACATTTTAAAAAATGTCATTGTACCCATCGCAGTACCCATCGTCGCGGTGGTACCCATCGTCATTGGGAGTGTGGCATCCTGGGAGGCCCGGCCGGCGTCACTGGGAACCGGGGCAGAATCCTGGGGAGCCGGGGCGGAGTCCTGGGGAGAACTTTTACCAATCTACATTTTAAAAAATGTCATTGTACCCATCGCAGTACCCATCGTCGCGGTGGTACCCATCGTCATTGGGAGTGTGGCATCCTGGGAGGCCCGGCCGGCGTCACTGGGAACCGGGGCAGAATCCTGGGGAGCCGGGGCGGAGTCCTGGCGAATTCTTTTACCAATCTACAGTAAAAAAAATGTCATGGTACCCATCGCAGTACCCATCGTCGTGGTGGTACCCATCGTCATTGGGAGTGTGGCATCCTGGGAGGCCCGGCCGGCGTCACTGGGAACCGGGGCAGAATCCTGGGGAGCCGGGGCGGAGTCCTGGGGAGAACTTTTACCAATCTACATTTAAAAAAATGTCATTGTACCCATCGCAGTACCCATCGTCGCGGTGGTACCCATCGTCATTGGGAGTGTGGCATCCTGGGAGGCCCGGCCGGCGTCACTGGGAACCGGGGCAGAATCCTGGGGAGCCGGGGCGGAGTCCTGGCGAATTCTTTTACCAATCTACAGTAAAAAAAATGTCATGGTACCCGTTGCAGTACCCAGTGTCGTGGTGGTACCCATCGTCATTGGGAGTGTGGCATCCTGGGATGCCCGGTCGGCGTCACTGGGAACCGGGGCAGAATCCTGGGGAGCCGGGGCGGAGTCCTGGGGAGAACTTTTACCAATCTACATTTTTTAAAATGTCATTGTACCCATCGCAGTACTCATCGTCGCGGTGGTACCCATCGTCATTGGGAGTGTGGCATCCTGGGATGCCCGGCCGGCGTCACTGGGAACCGGGGCAGAATCCTGGGGAGCCGGGGCGGAGTCCTGGGGAGAACTTTTACCAATCTACATTTTAAAAAATGTCATTGTACCCATCGCAGTACCCATCGTCGTGGTGGTACCCATCGTCATTGGGAGTGTGGCATCCTGGGAGGCCCGGCCGGCGTCACTGGGAACCGGGGCAGAATCCTGGGGAGCCGGGGCGGAGTCCTGGGGAGAACTTTTACCAATCTACATTTAAAAAAATGTCATTGTACCCATCGCAGTACCCATCGTCGCGGTGGTACCCATCGTCATTGGGAGTGTGGCATCCTGGGAGGCCCGGCCGGCGTCACTGGGAACCGGGGCAGAATCCTGGGGAGCCGGGGCGGAGTCCTGGCGAATTCTTTTACCAATCTACAGTAAAAAAAATGTCATGGTACCCGTTGCAGTACCCAGTGTCGTGGTGGTACCTATCGTCATTGGGAGTGTGGCATCCTGGGATGCCCGGCCGGCGTCACTGGGAACCGGGGCAGAATCCTGGGGAGCCGGGGCGGAGTCCTGGGGAGAACTTTTACCAATCTACATTTTAAAAAATGTCATTGTACCCATCGCAGTACCCATCGTCGTGGTGGTACCCATCGTCATTGGGAGTGTGGCATCCTGGGAGGCCCGGCCGGCGTCACTGGGAACCGGGGCAGAATCCTGGGGAGCCGGGGCGGAGTCCTGGGGAGAACTTTTACCAATCTACATTTAAAAAAATGTCATTGTACCCATCGCAGTACCCATCGTCGCGGTGGTACCCATTGTCATTGGGAGTGTGGCATCCTGGGAGGCCCGGCCGGCGTCACTGGGAACCGGGGCAGAATCCTGGGGAGCCGGGGCGGAGTCCTGGCGAATTCTTTTACCAATCTACAGTAAAAAAAATGTCATGGTACCCGTTGCAGTACCCAGTGTCGTGGTGGTACCTATCGTCATTGGGAGTGTGGCATCCTGGGATGCCCGGCCCGCGTCACTGGGAACCGGGGCAGAATCCTGGGGAGCCGGGGCGGAGTCCTGGGGAGAACTTTTACCAATCTACATTTTAAAAAATGTCATTGTACCCATCGCAGTACCCATCATCGCGGTGATACCCATCGTCATTGGGAGTGTGGCATCCTGGGAAGCCCGGCCGGCGTCACTGGGAACTGGGGCAGAATCCTGGGGAGCCGGGGCGGAGTCCTGGGGAGAACTTTTACCAATCTACATTTTAAAAAATGTCATTGTACCCATCGCAGTACCCATCGTCGCGGTGGTACCCATCGTCATTGGGAGTGTGGCATCCTGGGAAGCCCGGCCGGCGTCACTGGGAACTGAGGCAGAATCCTGGGGAGCCGGGGCGGAGTCCTGGGGAGAACTTTTACCAATCTACATTTTAAAAAATGTCATTGTACCCATCGCAGTACCCATTGTCGCGGTGGTACCCATCGTCATTGGGAGTGTGGCATCCTGGGAGGCCCGGCCGGCGTCACTGGGAACCGGGGCAGAATCCTGGGGAGCCGGGGCGGAGTCCTGGGGAGAACTTTTACCAATCTACATTTAAAAAAATGTCATTGTACCCATCGCAGTACCCATCGTCGCGGTGGTACCCATCGTCATTGGGAGTGTGGCATCCTGGGAAGCCCGGCCGGCGTCACTGGGAACTGGGGCAGAATCCTGGGGAGCCGGGGCGGAGTCCTTGGGAGAACTTTTACCAATCTACATTAAAAAAAATGTCATTGTACCCATCGCAGTACCCATCGTCGCGGTGGTACCCATCGTCATTGGGAGTGTGGCATCCTGGGAGGCCCGGCCGGCGTCACTGGGAACCGGGGCAGAATCCTGGGGAGCCGGGGCGGAGTCCTGGGGAGAACTTTTACCAATCTACATTTAAAAAAATGTCATTGTACCCATCGCAGTACCCATCGTCGCGGTGGTACCCATCGTCATTGGGAGTGTGGCATCCTGGGAGGCCCGGCCGGCGTCACTGGGAACCGGGGCAGAATCCTGGGGAGCCGGGGCGGAGTCCTGGCGAATTCTTTTACCAATCTACAGTAAAAAAAATGTCATGGTACCCGTTGCAGTACCCAGTGTCATGGTGGTACCCATCGTCATTGGGAGTGTGGCATCCTGGGATGCCCGGCCGGCGTCACTGGGAACCGGGGCAGAATCCTGGGGAGAACTTTTACCAATCTACATTTTAAAAAATGTCATTGTACCCATCGCAGTACCCATCATCGCGGTGGTACCCATCGTCATTGGGAGTGTGGCATCCTGGGAAGCCCGGCCGGCGTCACTGGGAACTGGGGCAGAATCCTGGGGAGCCGGGGCGGAGTCCTGGGGAGAACTTTTACCAATCTACATTTAAAAAAATGTCATTGTACCCATCGCAGTACCCATCGTCGCGGTGGTACCCATCATCATTGGGAGTGTGGAATCCTGGGAAGCCCGGCCGGCGTCACTGGGAACTGGGGCAGAATCCTGGGGAGCCGGGGCGGAGTCCTGGGGAGAACTTTTACCAATCTACATTTAAAAAAATGTCATTGTACCCATCGCAGTACCCATCGTCGCGGTGGTACCCATCGTCATTGGGAGTGTGGCATCCTGGGAAGCCCGGCCGGCGTCACTGGGAACCGGGGCAGAATCCTGGGGAGCCGGGGCGGAGTCCTGGGGAGAACTTTTACCAATCTACATTTAAAAAAATGTCATTGTACCCATCGCAGTACCCATCGTCGCGGTGGTACCCATCGTCATTGGGAGTGTGGCATCCTGGGAGGCCCGGCCGGCGTCACTGGGAACCGGGGCAGAATCCTGGGGAGCCGGGGCGGAGTCCTGGGGAGAACTTTTACCAATCTACATTTTAAAAAATGTCATTGTACCCATCGCAGTACCCATCGTCGCGGTGGTACCCATCGTCATTGGGAGTGTGGCATCCTGGGAGGCCCGGCCGGCGTCACTGGGAACCGGGGCAGAATCCTGGGGAGCCGGGGCGGAGTCCTGGGGAGAACTTTTACCAATCTACATTTAAAAAAATGTCATTGTACCCATCGCAGTACCCATCGTCACGGTGGTACCCATCGTCATTGGGAGTGTGGCATCCTGGGAAGCCCGGCCGGCGTCACTGGGAACTGGGGCAGAATCCTGGGGAGCCGGGGCGGAGTCCTTGGGAGAACTTTTACCAATCTACATTAAAAAAAATGTCATTGTACCCATCGCAGTACCCATCGTCGCGGTGGTACCCATCGTCATTGGGAGTGTGGCATCCTGGGAGGCCCGGCCGGCGTCACTGGGAACCGGGGCAGAATCCTGGGGAGCCGGGGCGGAGTCCTGGGGAGAACTTTTACCAATCTACATTTTAAAAAATGTCATTGTACCCATCGCAGTACCCATCGTCGCGGTGGTACCCATCGTCATTGGGAGTGTGGCATCCTGGGAAGCCCGGCCGGCGTCACTGGGAACCGGGGCAGAATCCTGGGGAGCCGGGGCGGAGTCCTGGCGAATTCTTTTACCAATCTACAGTAAAAAAAATGTCATAGTACCCGTTGCAGTACCCAGTGTCGTGGTGGTACCTATCGTCATTGGGAGTGTGGCATCCTGGGATGCCCGGCCCACGTCACTGGGAACCGGGGCAGAATCCTGGGGAGCCGGGGCGGAGTCCTGGGGAGAACTTTTACCAATCTACATTTTTAAAAATGTCATTGTACCCATCGCAGTACCCATCGTCGCGGTGGTACCCATCGTCATTGGGAGTGTGGCATCCTGGGAGGCCCGGCCGGCGTCACTGGGAACCGGGGCAGAATCCTGGGGAGCCGGGGCGGAGTCCTGGGGAGAACTTTTACCAATCTACATTTTAAAAAATGTCATTGTACCCATCGCAGTACCCATCGTCGCGGTGGTACCCATCGTCATTGGGAGTGTGGCATCCTGGGAGGCCCGGCCGGCGTCACTGGGAACCGGGGCAGAATCCTGGGGAGCCGGGGCGGAGTCCTGGCGAATTCTTTTACCAATCTACAGTAAAAAAAATGTCATGGTACCCATCGCAGTACCCATCGTCGTGGTGGTACCCATCGTCATTGGGAGTGTGGCATCCTGGGAGGCCCGGCCGGCGTCACTGGGAACCGGGGCAGAATCCTGGGGAGCCGGGGCGGAGTCCTGGGGAGAACTTTTACCAATCTACATTTAAAAAAATGTCATTGTACCCATCGCAGTACCCATCGTCGCGGTGGTACCCATTGTCATTGGGAGTGTGGCATCCTGGGAGGCCCGGCCGGCGTCACTGGGAACCGGGGCAGAATCCTGGGGAGCCGGGGCGGAGTCCTGGCGAATTCTTTTACCAATCTACAGTAAAAAAAATGTCATGGTACCCGTTGCAGTACCCAGTGTCGTGGTGGTACCCATCGTCATTGGGAGTGTGGCATCCTGGGATGCCCGGCCGGCGTCACTGGGAACCGGGGCAGAATCCTGGGGAGCCGGGGCGGAGTCCTGGGGAGAACTTTTACCAATCTACATTTTTTAAAATGTCATTGTACCCATCGCAGTACTCATCGTCGCGGTGGTACCCATCGTCATTGGGAGTGTGGCATCCTGGGATGCCCGGCCGGCGTCACTGGGAACCGGGGCAGAATCCTGGGGAGCCGGGGCGGAGTCCTGGGGAGAACTTTTACCAATCTACATTTTAAAAAATGTCATTGTACCCATCGCAGTACCCATCGTCGTGGTGGTACCCATCGTCATTGGGAGTGTGGCATCCTGGGAGGCCCGGCCGGCGTCACTGGGAACCGGGGCAGAATCCTGGGGAGCCGGGGCGGAGTCCTGGGGAGAACTTTTACCAATCTACATTTAAAAAAATGTCATTGTACCCATCGCAGTACCCATCGTCGCGGTGGTACCCATCGTCATTGGGAGTGTGGCATCCTGGGAGGCCCGGCCGGCGTCACTGGGAACCGGGGCAGAATCCTGGGGAGCCGGGGCGGAGTCCTGGCGAATTCTTTTACCAATCTACAGTAAAAAAAATGTCATGGTACCCGTTGCAGTACCCAGTGTCGTGGTGGTACCTATCGTCATTGGGAGTGTGGCATCCTGGGATGCCCGGCCGGCGTCACTGGGAACCGGGGCAGAATCCTGGGGAGCCGGGGCGGAGTCCTGGGGAGAACTTTTACCAATCTACATTTTAAAAAATGTCATTGTACCCATCGCAGTACCCATCGTCGTGGTGGTACCCATCGTCATTGGGAGTGTGGCATCCTGGGAGGCCCGGCCGGCGTCACTGGGAACCGGGGCAGAATCCTGGGGAGCCGGGGCGGAGTCCTGGGGAGAACTTTTACCAATCTACATTTAAAAAAATGTCATTGTACCCATCGCAGTACCCATCGTCGCGGTGGTACCCATTGTCTTTGGGAGTGTGGCATCCTGGGAGGCCCGGCCGGCGTCACTGGGAACCGGGGCAGAATCCTGGGGAGCCGGGGCGGAGTCCTGGCGAATTCTTTTACCAATCTACAGTAAAAAAAATGTCATGGTACCCGTTGCAGTACCCAGTGTCATGGTGGTACCCATCGTCATTGGGAGTGTGGCATCCTGGGATGCCCGGCCGGCGTCACTGGGAACCGGGGCAGAATCCTGGGGAGCCGGGGCAGAGTCCTGGGGAGAACTTTTACCAATCTACATTTTAAAAAATGTCATTGTACCCATCGCAGTACCCATCATCGCGGTGGTACCCATCATCATTGGGAGTGTGGAATCCTGGGAAGCCCGGCCGGCGTCACTGGGAACTGGGGCAGAATCCTGGGGAGCCGGGGCGGAGTCCTGGGGAGAACTTTTACCAATCTACATTTTAAAAAATGTCATTGTACCCATCGCAGTACCCATTGTCGCGGTGGTACCCATCGTCATTGGGAGTGTGGCATCCTGGGAAGCCCGGCCGGCGTCACTGGGAACCGGGGCAGAATCCTGGGGAGCCGGGGCGGAGTCCTGGGGAGAACTTTTACCAATCTACATTTTAAAAAATGTCATTGTACCCATCGCAGTACCCATCGTCGCGGTGGTACCCATCGTCATTGGGAGTGTGGCATCCTGGGAGGCCCGGCCGGCGTCACTGGGAACCGGGGCAGAATCCTGGGGAGCCGGGGCGGAGTCCTGGGGAGAACTTTTACCAATCTACATTTTAAAAAATGTCATTGTACCCATCGCAGTACCCATCGTCGCGGTGGTACCCATCGTCATTGGGAGTGTGGCATCCTGGGAAGCCCGGCCGGCGTCACTGGGAACCGGGGCAGAATCCTGGGGAGCCGGGGCGGAGTCCTGGCGAATTCTTTTACCAATCTACAGTAAAAAAAATGTCATAGTACCCGTTGCAGTACCCAGTGTCGTGGTGGTACCTATCGTCATTGGGAGTGTGGCATCCTGGGATGCCCGGCCCGCGTCACTGGGAACCGGGGCAGAATCCTGGGGAGCCGGGGCGGAGTCCTGGGGAGAACTTTTACCAATCTACATTTTAAAAAATGTCATTGTACCCATCGCAGTACCCATCGTCGCGGTGGTACCCATCGTCATTGGGAGTGTGGCATCCTGGGAGGCCCGGCCGGCGTCACTGGGAACCGGGGCAGAATCCTGGGGAGCCGGGGCGGAGTCCTGGGGAGAACTTTTACCAATCTACATTTTAAAAAATGTCATTGTACCCATCGCAGTACCCATCGTCGCGGTGGTACCCATCGTCATTGGGAGTGTGGCATCCTGGGAGGCCCGGCCGGCGTCACTGGGAACCGGGGCAGAATCCTGGGGAGCCGGGGCGGAGTCCTGGCGAATTCTTTTACCAATCTACAGTAAAAAAAATGTCATGGTACCCATCGCAGTACCCATCGTCGTGGTGGTACCCATCGTCATTGGGAGTGTGGCATCCTGGGAGGCCCGGCCGGCGTCACTGGGAACCGGGGCAGAATCCTGGGGAGCCGGGGCGGAGTCCTGGGGAGAACTTTTACCAATCTACATTTAAAAAAATGTCATTGTACCCATCGCAGTACCCATCGTCGCGGTGGTACCCATCGTCATTGGGAGTGTGGCATCCTGGGAGGCCCGGCCGGCGTCACTGGGAACCGGGGCAGAATCCTGGGGAGCCGGGGCGGAGTCCTGGCGAATTCTTTTACCAATCTACAGTAAAAAAAATGTCATGGTACCCGTTGCAGTACCCAGTGTCGTGGTGGTACCCATCGTCATTGGGAGTGTGGCATCCTGGGATGCCCGGCCGGCGTCACTGGGAACCGGGGCAGAATCCTGGGGAGCCGGGGCGGAGTCCTGGGGAGAACTTTTACCAATCTACATTTTTTAAAATGTCATTGTACCCATCGCAGTACTCATCGTCGCGGTGGTACCCATCGTCATTGGGAGTGTGGCATCCTGGGATGCCCGGCCGGCGTCACTGGGAACCGGGGCAGAATCCTGGGGAGCCGGGGCGGAGTCCTGGGGAGAACTTTTACCAATCTACATTTTAAAAAATGTCATTGTACCCATCGCAGTACCCATCGTCGTGGTGGTACCCATCGTCATTGGGAGTGTGGCATCCTGGGAGGCCCGGCCGGCGTCACTGGGAACCGGGGCAGAATCCTGGGGAGCCGGGGCGGAGTCCTGGGGAGAACTTTTACCAATCTACATTTAAAAAAATGTCATTGTACCCATCGCAGTACCCATCGTCGCGGTGGTACCCATCGTCATTGGGAGTGTGGCATCCTGGGAGGCCCGGCCGGCGTCACTGGGAACCGGGGCAGAATCCTGGGGAGCCGGGGCGGAGTCCTGGCGAATTCTTTTACCAATCTACAGTAAAAAAAATGTCATGGTACCCGTTGCAGTACCCAGTGTCGTGGTGGTACCTATCGTCATTGGGAGTGTGGCATCCTGGGATGCCCGGCCGGCGTCACTGGGAACCGGGGCAGAATCCTGGGGAGCCGGGGCGGAGTCCTGGGGAGAACTTTTACCAATCTACATTTTAAAAAATGTCATTGTACCCATCGCAGTACCCATCGTCGTGGTGGTACCCATCGTCATTGGGAGTGTGGCATCCTGGGAGGCCCGGCCGGCGTCACTGGGAACCGGGGCAGAATCCTGGGGAGCCGGGGCGGAGTCCTGGGGAGAACTTTTACCAATCTACATTTAAAAAAATGTCATTGTACCCATCGCAGTACCCATCGTCGCGGTGGTACCCATTGTCATTGGGAGTGTGGCATCCTGGGAGGCCCGGCCGGCGTCACTGGGAACCGGGGCAGAATCCTGGGGAGCCGGGGCGGAGTCCTGGCGAATTCTTTTACCAATCTACAGTAAAAAAAATGTCATGGTACCCGTTGCAGTACCCAGTGTCGTGGTGGTACCTATCGTCATTGGGAGTGTGGCATCCTGGGATGCCCGGCCCGCGTCACTGGGAACCGGGGCAGAATCCTGGGGAGCCGGGGCGGAGTCCTGGGGAGAACTTTTACCAATCTACATTTTAAAAAATGTCATTGTACCCATCGCAGTACCCATCATCGCGGTGATACCCATCGTCATTGGGAGTGTGGCATCCTGGGAAGCCCGGCCGGCGTCACTGGGAACTGGGGCAGAATCCTGGGGAGCCGGGGCGGAGTCCTGGGGAGAACTTTTACCAATCTACATTTTAAAAAATGTCATTGTACCCATCGCAGTACCCATCGTCGCGGTGGTACCCATCGTCATTGGGAGTGTGGCATCCTGGGAAGCCCGGCCGGCGTCACTGGGAACTGGGGCAGAATCCTGGGGAGCCGGGGCGGAGTCCTGGGGAGAACTTTTACCAATCTACATTTTAAAAAATGTCATTGTACCCATCGCAGTACCCATCGTCGCGGTGGTACCCATCGTCATTGGGAGTGTGGCATCCTGGGAGGCCCGGCCGGCGTCACTGGGAACCGGGGCAGAATCCTGGGGAGCCGGGGCGGAGTCCTGGGGAGAACTTTTACCAATCTACATTTAAAAAAATGTCATTGTACCCATCGCAGTACCCATCGTCGCGGTGGTACCCATCGTCATTGGGAGTGTGGCATCCTGGGAAGCCCGGCCGGCGTCACTGGGAACTGGGGCAGAATCCTGGGGAGCCGGGGCGGAGTCCTTGGGAGAACTTTTACCAATCTACATTAAAAAAAATGTCATTGTACCCATCGCAGTACCCATCGTCGCGGTGGTACCCATCGTCATTGGGAGTGTGGCATCCTGGGAGGCCCGGCCGGCGTCACTGGGAACCGGGGCAGAATCCTGGGGAGCCGGGGCGGAGTCCTGGGGAGAACTTTTACCAATCTACATTTAAAAAAATGTCATTGTACCCATCGCAGTACCCATCGTCGCGGTGGTACCCATCGTCATTGGGAGTGTGGCATCCTGGGAGGCCCGGCCGGCGTCACTGGGAACCGGGGCAGAATCCTGGGGAGCCGGGGCGGAGTCCTGGCGAATTCTTTTACCAATCTACAGTAAAAAAAATGTCATGGTACCCGTTGCAGTACCCAGTGTCATGGTGGTACCCATCGTCATTGGGAGTGTGGCATCCTGGGATGCCCGGCCGGCGTCACTGGGAACCGGGGCAGAATCCTGGGGAGAACTTTTACCAATCTACATTTTAAAAAATGTCATTGTACCCATCGCAGTACCCATCATCGCGGTGGTACCCATCGTCATTGGGAGTGTGGCATCCTGGGAAGCCCGGCCGGCGTCACTGGGAACTGTCGCAGAATCCTGGGGAGCCGGGGCGGAGTCCTGGGGAGAACTTTTACCAATCTACATTTAAAAAAATGTCATTGTACCCATCGCAGTACCCATCGTCGCGGTGGTACCCATCATCATTGGGAGTGTGGAATCCTGGGAAGCCCGGCCGGCGTCACTGGGAACTGGGGCAGAATCCTGGGGAGCCGGGGCGGAGTCCTGGGGAGAACTTTTACCAATCTACATTTAAAAAAATGTCATTGTACCCATCGCAGTACCCATCGTCGCGGTGGTACCCATCGTCATTGGGAGTGTGGCATCCTGGGAAGCCCGGCCGGCGTCACTGGGAACCGGGGCAGAATCCTGGGGAGCCGGGGCGGAGTCCTGGGGAGAACTTTTACCAATCTACATTTTAAAAAATGTCATTGTACCCATCGCAGTACCCATCGTCGCGGTGGTACCCATCGTCATTGGGAGTGTGGCATCCTGGGAGGCCCGGCCGGCGTCACTGGGAACCGGGGCAGAATCCTGGGGAGCCGGGGCGGAGTCCTGGGGAGAACTTTTACCAATCTACATTTTAAAAAATGTCATTGTACCCATCGCAGTACCCATCGTCGCGGTGGTACCCATCGTCATTGGGAGTGTGGCATCCTGGGAGGCCCGGCCGGCGTCACTGGGAACCGGGGCAGAATCCTGGGGAGCCGGGGCGGAGTCCTGGGGAGAACTTTTACCAATCTACATTTTAAAAAATGTCATTGTACCCATCGCAGTACCCATCGTCGCGGTGGTACCCATCGTCATTGGGAGTGTGGCATCCTGGGAAGCCCGGCCGGCGTCACTGGGAACCGGGGCAGAATCCTGGGGAGCCGGGGCGGAGTCCTGGCGAATTCTTTTACCAATCTACAGTAAAAAAAATGTCATAGTACCCGTTGCAGTACCCAGTGTCGTGGTGGTACCTATCGTCATTGGGAGTGTGGCATCCTGGGATGCCCGGCCCGCGTCACTGGGAACCGGGGCAGAATCCTGGGGAGCCGGGGCGGAGTCCTGGGGAGAACTTTTACCAATCTACATTTTAAAAAATGTCATTGTACCCATCGCAGTACCCATCGTCGCGGTGGTACCCATCGTCATTGGGAGTGTGGCATCCTGGGAGGCCCGGCCGGCGTCACTGGGAACCGGGGCAGAATCCTGGGGAGCCGGGGCGGAGTCCTGGGGAGAACTTTTACCAATCTACATTTTAAAAAATGTCATTGTACCCATCGCAGTACCCATCGTCGCGGTGGTACCCATCGTCATTGGGAGTGTGGCATCCTGGGAGGCCCGGCCGGCGTCACTGGGAACCGGGGCAGAATCCTGGGGAGCCGGGGCGGAGTCCTGGCGAATTCTTTTACCAATCTACAGTAAAAAAAATGTCATGGTACCCATCGCAGTACCCATCGTCGTGGTGGTACCCATCGTCATTGGGAGTGTGGCATCCTGGGAGGCCCGGCCGGCGTCACTGGGAACCGGGGCAGAATCCTGGGGAGCCGGGGCGGAGTCCTGGGGAGAACTTTTACCAATCTACATTTAAAAAAATGTCATTGTACCCATCGCAGTACCCATCGTCGCGGTGGTACCCATTGTCATTGGGAGTGTGGCATCCTGGGAGGCCCGGCCGGCGTCACTGGGAACCGGGGCAGAATCCTGGGGAGCCGGGGCGGAGTCCTGGCGAATTCTTTTACCAATCTACAGTAAAAAAAATGTCATGGTACCCGTTGCAGTACCCAGTGTCGTGGTGGTACCCATCGTCATTGGGAGTGTGGCATCCTGGGATGCCCGGCCGGCATCACTGGGAACCGGGGCAGAATCCTGGGGAGCCGGGGCGGAGTCCTGGGGAGAACTTTTACCAATCTACATTTTTTAAAATGTCATTGTACCCATCGCAGTACTCATCGTCGCGGTGGTACCCATCGTCATTGGGAGTGTGGCATCCTGGGATGCCCGGCCGGCGTCACTGGGAACCGGGGCAGAATCCTGGGGAGCCGGGGCGGAGACCTGGGGAGAACTTTTACCAATCTACATTTTAAAAAATGTCATTGTACCCATCGCAGTACCCATCGTCGTGGTGGTACCCATCGTCATTGGGAGTGTGGCATCCTGGGAGGCCCGGCCGGCGTCACTGGGAACCGGGGCAGAATCCTGGGGAGCCGGGGCGGAGTCCTGGGGAGAACTTTTACCAATCTACATTTAAAAAAATGTCATTGTACCCATCGCAGTACCCATCGTCGCGGTGGTACCCATCGTCATTGGGAGTGTGGCATCCTGGGAGGCCCGGCCGGCGTCACTGGGAACCGGGGCAGAATCCTGGGGAGCCGGGGCGGAGTCCTGGCGAATTCTTTTACCAATCTACAGTAAAAAAAATGTCATGGTACCCGTTGCAGTACCCAGTGTCGTGGTGGTACCTATCGTCATTGGGAGTGTGGCATCCTGGGATGCCCGGCCGGCGTCACTGGGAACCGGGGCAGAATCCTGGGGAGCCGGGGCGGAGTCCTGGGGAGAACTTTTACCAATCTACATTTTAAAAAATGTCATTGTACCCATCGCAGTACCCATCGTCGTGGTGGTACCCATCGTCATTGGGAGTGTGGCATCCTGGGAGGCCCGGCCGGCGTCACTGGGAACCGGGGCAGAATCCTGGGGAGCCGGGGCGGAGTCCTGGGGAGAACTTTTACCAATCTACATTTAAAAAAATGTCATTGTACCCATCGCAGTACCCATCGTCGCGGTGGTACCCATTGTCATTGGGAGTGTGGCATCCTGGGAGGCCCGGCCGGCGTCACTGGGAACCGGGGCAGAATCCTGGGGAGCCGGGGCGGAGTCCTGGCGAATTCTTTTACCAATCTACAGTAAAAAAAATGTCATGGTACCCGTTGCAGTACCCAGTGTCGTGGTGGTACCTATCGTCATTGGGAGTGTGGCATCCTGGGATGCCCGGCCCGCGTCACTGGGAACCGGGGCAGAATCCTGGGGAGCCGGGGCGGAGTCCTGGGGAGAACTTTTACCAATCTACATTTTAAAAAATGTCATTGTACCCATCGCAGTACCCATCGTCGCGGTGGTACCCATCGTCATTGGGAGTGTGGCATCCTGGGAGGCCCGGCCGGCGTCACTGGGAACCGGGGCAGAATCCTGGGGAGCCGGGGCGGAGTCCTGGGGAGAACTTTTACCAATCTACATTTAAAAAAATGTCATTGTACCCATCGCAGTACCCATCGTCGCGGTGGTACCCATCGTCATTGGGAGTGTGGCATCCTGGGAAGCCCGGCCGGCGTCACTGGGAACTGGGGCAGAATCCTGGGGAGCCGGGGCGGAGTCCTTGGGAGAACTTTTACCAATCTACATTAAAAAAAATGTCATTGTACCCATCGCAGTACCCATCGTCGCGGTGGTACCCATCGTCATTGGGAGTGTGGCATCCTGGGAGGCCCGGCCGGCGTCACTGGGAACCGGGGCAGAATCCTGGGGAGCCGGGGCGGAGTCCTGGGGAGAACTTTTACCAATCTACATTTAAAAAAATGTCATTGTACCCATCGCAGTACCCATCGTCGCGGTGGTACCCATCGTCATTGGGAGTGTGGCATCCTGGGAGGCCCGGCCGGCGTCACTGGGAACCGGGGCAGAATCCTGGGGAGCCGGGGCGGAGTCCTGGCGAATTCTTTTACCAATCTACAGTAAAAAAAATGTCATGGTACCCGTTGCAGTACCCAGTGTCATGGTGGTACCCATCGTCATTGGGAGTGTGGCATCCTGGGATGCCCGGCCGGCGTCACTGGGAACTGGGGCAGAATCCTGGGGAGAACTTTTACCAATCTACATTTTAAAAAATGTCATTGTACCCATCGCAGTACCCATCATCGCGGTGGTACCCATCGTCATTGGGAGTGTGGCATCCTGGGAAGCCCGGCCGGCGTCACTGGGAACTGTCGCAGAATCCTGGGGAGCCGGGGCGGAGTCCTGGGGAGAACTTTTACCAATCTACATTTAAAAAAATGTCATTGTACCCATCGCAGTACCCATCGTCGCGGTGGTACCCATCATCATTGGGAGTGTGGAATCCTGGGAAGCCCGGCCGGCGTCACTGGGAACTGGGGCAGAATCCTGGGGAGCCGGGGCGGAGTCCTGGGGAGAACTTTTACCAATCTACATTTAAAAAAATGTCATTGTACCCATCGCAGTACCCATCGTCGCGGTGGTACCCATCGTCATTGGGAGTGTGGCATCCTGGGAAGCCCGGCCGGCGTCACTGGGAACCGGGGCAGAATCCTGGGGAGCCGGGGCGGAGTCCTGGGGAGAACTTTTACCAATCTACATTTTAAAAAATGTCATTGTACCCATCGCAGTACCCATCGTCGCGGTGGTACCCATCGTCATTGGGAGTGTGGCATCCTGGGAGGCCCGGCCGGCGTCACTGGGAACCGGGGCAGAATCCTGGGGAGCCGGGGCGGAGTCCTGGGGAGAACTTTTACCAATCTACATTTTAAAAAATGTCATTGTACCCATCGCAGTACCCATCGTCGCGGTGGTACCCATCGTCATTGGGAGTGTGGCATCCTGGGAGGCCCGGCCGGCGTCACTGGGAACCGGGGCAGAATCCTGGGGAGCCGGGGCGGAGTCCTGGGGAGAACTTTTACCAATCTACATTTTAAAAAATGTCATTGTACCCATCGCAGTACCCATCGTCGCGGTGGTACCCATCGTCATTGGGAGTGTGGCATCCTGGGAAGCCCGGCCGGCGTCACTGGGAACCGGGGCAGAATCCTGGGGAGCCGGGGCGGAGTCCTGGCGAATTCTTTTACCAATCTACAGTAAAAAAAATGTCATAGTACCCGTTGCAGTACCCAGTGTCGTGGTGGTACCTATCGTCATTGGGAGTGTGGCATCCTGGGATGCCCGGCCCGCGTCACTGGGAACCGGGGCAGAATCCTGGGGAGCCGGGGCGGAGTCCTGGGGAGAACTTTTACCAATCTACATTTTAAAAAATGTCATTGTACCCATCGCAGTACCCATCGTCGCGGTGGTACCCATCGTCATTGGGAGTGTGGCATCCTGGGAGGCCCGGCCGGCGTCACTGGGAACCGGGGCAGAATCCTGGGGAGCCGGGGCGGAGTCCTGGGGAGAACTTTTACCAATCTACATTTTAAAAAATGTCATTGTACCCATCGCAGTACCCATCGTCGCGGTGGTACCCATCGTCATTGGGAGTGTGGCATCCTGGGAGGCCCGGCCGGCGTCACTGGGAACCGGGGCAGAATCCTGGGGAGCCGGGGCGGAGTCCTGGCGAATTCTTTTACCAATCTACAGTAAAAAAAATGTCATGGTACCCATCGCAGTACCCATCGTCGTGGTGGTACCCATCGTCATTGGGAGTGTGGCATCCTGGGAGGCCCGGCCGGCGTCACTGGGAACCGGGGCAGAATCCTGGGGAGCCGGGGCGGAGTCCTGGGGAGAACTTTTACCAATCTACATTTAAAAAAATGTCATTGTACCCATCGCAGTACCCATCGTCGCGGTGGTACCCATTGTCATTGGGAGTGTGGCATCCTGGGAGGCCCGGCCGGCGTCACTGGGAACCGGGGCAGAATCCTGGGGAGCCGGGGCGGAGTCCTGGCGAATTCTTTTACCAATCTACAGTAAAAAAAATGTCATGGTACCCGTTGCAGTACCCAGTGTCGTGGTGGTACCCATCGTCATTGGGAGTGTGGCATCCTGGGATGCCCGGCCGGCGTCACTGGGAACCGGGGCAGAATCCTGGGGAGCCGGGGCGGAGTCCTGGGGAGAACTTTTACCAATCTACATTTTTTAAAATGTCATTGTACCCATCGCAGTACTCATCGTCGCGGTGGTACCCATCGTCATTGGGAGTGTGGCATCCTGGGATGCCCGGCCGGCGTCACTGGGAACCGGGGCAGAATCCTGGGGAGCCGGGGCGGAGTCCTGGGGAGAACTTTTACCAATCTACATTTTAAAAAATGTCATTGTACCCATCGCAGTACCCATCGTCGTGGTGGTACCCATCGTCATTGGGAGTGTGGCATCCTGGGAGGCACGGCCGGCGTCACTGGGAACCGGGGCAGAATCCTGGGGAGCCGGGGCGGAGTCCTGGGGAGAACTTTTACCAATCTACATTTAAAAAAATGTCATTGTACCCATCGCAGTACCCATCGTCGCGGTGGTACCCATCGTCATTGGGAGTGTGGCATCCTGGGAGGCCCGGCCGGCGTCACTGGGAACCGGGGCAGAATCCTGGGGAGCCGGGGCGGAGTCCTGGGGAGAACTTTTACCAATCTACATTTTAAAAAATGTCATTGTACCCATCGCAGTACCCATCGTCGCGGTGGTACCCATCGTCATTGGGAGTGTGGCATCCTGGGAAGCCCGGCCGGCATCACTGGGAACCGGGGCAGAATCCTGGGGAGCCGGGGCGGAGTCCTGGCGAATTCTTTTACCAATCTACAGTAAAAAAAATGTCATAGTACCCGTTGCAGTACCCAGTGTCGTGGTGGTACCTATCGTCATTGGGAGTGTGGCATCCTGGGATGCCCGGCCCGCGTCACTGGGAACCGGGGCAGAATCCTGGGGAGCCGGGGCGGAGTCCTGGGGAGAACTTTTACCAATCTACATTTTAAAAAATGTCATTGTACCCATCGCAGTACCCATCGTCGCGGTGGTACCCATCGTCATTGGGAGTGTGGCATCCTGGGAGGCCCGGCCGGCGTCACTGGGAACCGGGGCAGAATCCTGGGGAGCCGGGGCGGAGTCCTGGGGAGAACTTTTACCAATCTACATTTTAAAAAATGTCATTGTACCCATCGCAGTACCCATCGTCGCGGTGGTACCCATCGTCATTGGGAGTGTGGCATCCTGGGAGGCCCGGCCGGCGTCACTGGGAACCGGGGCAGAATCCTGGGGAGCCGGGGCGGAGTCCTGGCGAATTCTTTTACCAATCTACAGTAAAAAAAATGTCATGGTACCCATCGCAGTACCCATCGTCGTGGTGGTACCCATCGTCATTGGGAGTGTGGCATCCTGGGAGGCCCGGCCGGCGTCACTGGGAACCGGGGCAGAATCCTGGGGAGCCGGGGCGGAGTCCTGGGGAGAACTTTTACCAATCTACATTTAAAAAAATGTCATTGTACCCATCGCAGTACCCATCGTCGCGGTGGTACCCATTGTCATTGGGAGTGTGGCATCCTGGGAGGCCCGGCCGGCGTCACTGGGAACCGGGGCAGAATCCTGGGGAGCCGGGGCGGAGTCCTGGCGAATTCTTTTACCAATCTACAGTAAAAAAAATGTCATGGTACCCGTTGCAGTACCCAGTGTCGTGGTGGTACCCATCGTCATTGGGAGTGTGGCATCCTGGGATGCCCGGCCGGCGTCACTGGGAACCGGGGCAGAATCCTGGGGAGCCGGGGCGGAGTCCTGGGGAGAACTTTTACCAATCTACATTTTTTAAAATGTCATTGTACCCATCGCAGTACTCATCGTCGCGGTGGTACCCATCGTCATTGGGAGTGTGGCATCCTGGGATGCCCGGCCGGCGTCACTGGGAACCGGGGCAGAATCCTGGGGAGCCGGGGCGGAGACCTGGGGAGAACTTTTACCAATCTACATTTTAAAAAATGTCATTGTACCCATCGCAGTACCCATCGTCGTGGTGGTACCCATCGTCATTGGGAGTGTGGCATCCTGGGAGGCCCGGCCGGCGTCACTGGGAACCGGGGCAGAATCCTGGGGAGCCGGGGCGGAGTCCTGGGGAGAACTTTTACCAATCTACATTTAAAAAAATGTCATTGTACCCATCGCAGTACCCATCGTCGCGGTGGTACCCATCGTCATTGGGAGTGTGGCATCCTGGGAGGCCCGGCCGGCGTCACTGGGAACCGGGGCAGAATCCTGGGGAGCCGGGGCGGAGTCCTGGCGAATTCTTTTACCAATCTACAGTAAAAAAAATGTCATGGTACCCGTTGCAGTACCCAGTGTCGTGGTGGAACCTATCGTCTTTGGGAGTGTGGCATCCTGGGATGCCCGGCCGGCGTCACTGGGAACCGGGGCAGAATCCTGGGGAGCCGGGGCGGAGTCCTGGGGAGAACTTTTACCAATCTACATTTTAAAAAATGTCATTGTACCCATCGCAGTACCCATCGTCGTGGTGGTACCCATCGTCATTGGGAGTGTGGCATCCTGGGAGGCCCGGCCGGCGTCACTGGGAACCGGGGCAGAATCCTGGGGAGCCGGGGCGGAGTCCTGGGGAGAACTTTTACCAATCTACATTTAAAAAAATGTCATTGTACCCATCGCAGTACCCATCGTCGCGGTGGTACCCATTGTCATTGGGAGTGTGGCATCCTGGGAGGCCCGGCCGGCGTCACTGGGAACCGGGGCAGAATCCTGGGGAGCCGGGGCGGAGTCCTGGCGAATTCTTTTACCAATCTACAGTAAAAAAAATGTCATGGTACCCGTTGCAGTACCCAGTGTCGTGGTGGTACCTATCGTCATTGGGAGTGTGGCATCCTGGGATGCCCGGCCCGCGTCACTGGGAACCGGGGCAGAATCCTGGGGAGCCGGGGCGGAGTCCTGGGGAGAACTTTTACCAATCTACATTTTAAAAAATGTCATTGTACCCATCGCAGTACCCATCGTCGCGGTGGTACCCATCGTCATTGGGAGTGTGGCATCCTGGGAGGCCCGGCCGGCGTCACTGGGAACCGGGGCAGAATCCTGGGGAGCCGGGGCGGAGTCCTGGGGAGAACTTTTACCAATCTACATTTAAAAAAATGTCATTGTACCCATCGCAGTACCCATCGTCGCGGTGGTACCCATCGTCATTGGGAGTGTGGCATCCTGGGAAGCCCGGCCGGCGTCACTGGGAACTGGGGCAGAATCCTGGGGAGCCGGGGCGGAGTCCTTGGGAGAACTTTTACCAATCTACATTAAAAAAAATGTCATTGTACCCATCGCAGTACCCATCGTCGCGGTGGTACCCATCGTCATTGGGAGTGTGGCATCCTGGGAGGCCCGGCCGGCGTCACTGGGAACCGGGGCAGAATCCTGGGGAGCCGGGGCGGAGTCCTGGGGAGAACTTTTACCAATCTACATTTAAAAAAATGTCATTGTACCCATCGCAGTACCCATCGTCGCGGTGGTACCCATCGTCATTGGGAGTGTGGCATCCTGGGAGGCCCGGCCGGCGTCACTGGGAACCGGGGCAGAATCCTGGGGAGCCGGGGCGGAGTCCTGGCGAATTCTTTTACCAATCTACAGTAAAAAAAATGTCATGGTACCCGTTGCAGTACCCAGTGTCATGGTGGTACCCATCGTCATTGGGAGTGTGGCATCCTGGGATGCCCGGCCGGCGTCACTGGGAACTGGGGCAGAATCCTGGGGAGAACTTTTACCAATCTACATTTTAAAAAATGTCATTGTACCCATCGCAGTACCCATCATCGCGGTGGTACCCATCGTCATTGGGAGTGTGGCATCCTGGGAAGCCCGGCCGGCGTCACTGGGAACTGTCGCAGAATCCTGGGGAGCCGGGGCGGAGTCCTGGGGAGAACTTTTACCAATCTACATTTAAAAAAATGTCATTGTACCCATCGCAGTACCCATCGTCGCGGTGGTACCCATCATCATTGGGAGTGTGGAATCCTGGGAAGCCCGGCCGGCGTCACTGGGAACTGGGGCAGAATCCTGGGGAGCCGGGGCGGAGTCCTGGGGAGAACTTTTACCAATCTACATTTAAAAAAATGTCATTGTACCCATCGCAGTACCCATCGTCGCGGTGGTACCCATCGTCATTGGGAGTGTGGCATCCTGGGAAGCCCGGCCGGCGTCACTGGGAACCGGGGCAGAATCCTGGGGAGCCGGGGCGGAGTCCTGGGGAGAACTTTTACCAATCTACATTTTAAAAAATGTCATTGTACCCATCGCAGTACCCATCGTCGCGGTGGTACCCATCGTCATTGGGAGTGTGGCATCCTGGGAGGCCCGGCCGGCGTCACTGGGAACCGGGGCAGAATCCTGGGGAGCCGGGGCGGAGTCCTGGGGAGAACTTTTACCAATCTACATTTTAAAAAATGTCATTGTACCCATCGCAGTACCCATCGTCGCGGTGGTACCCATCGTCATTGGGAGTGTGGCATCCTGGGAGGCCCGGCCGGCGTCACTGGGAACCGGGGCAGAATCCTGGGGAGCCGGGGCGGAGTCCTGGGGAGAACTTTTACCAATCTACATTTTAAAAAATGTCATTGTACCCATCGCAGTACCCATCGTCGCGGTGGTACCCATCGTCATTGGGAGTGTGGCATCCTGGGAAGCCCGGCCGGCGTCACTGGGAACCGGGGCAGAATCCTGGGGAGCCGGGGCGGAGTCCTGGCGAATTCTTTTACCAATCTACAGTAAAAAAAATGTCATAGTACCCGTTGCAGTACCCAGTGTCGTGGTGGTACCTATCGTCATTGGGAGTGTGGCATCCTGGGATGCCCGGCCCGCGTCACTGGGAACCGGGGCAGAATCCTGGGGAGCCGGGGCGGAGTCCTGGGGAGAACTTTTACCAATCTACATTTTAAAAAATGTCATTGTACCCATCGCAGTACCCATCGTCGCGGTGGTACCCATCGTCATTGGGAGTGTGGCATCCTGGGAGGCCCGGCCGGCGTCACTGGGAACCGGGGCAGAATCCTGGGGAGCCGGGGCGGAGTCCTGGGGAGAACTTTTACCAATCTACATTTTAAAAAATGTCATTGTACCCATCGCAGTACCCATCGTCGCGGTGGTACCCATCGTCATTGGGAGTGTGGCATCCTGGGAGGCCCGGCCGGCGTCACTGGGAACCGGGGCAGAATCCTGGGGAGCCGGGGCGGAGTCCTGGCGAATTCTTTTACCAATCTACAGTAAAAAAAATGTCATGGTACCCATCGCAGTACCCATCGTCGTGGTGGTACCCATCGTCATTGGGAGTGTGGCATCCTGGGATGCCCGGCCGGCGTCACTGGGAACCGGGGCAGAATCCTGGGGAGCCGGGGCGGAGTCCTGGGGAGAACTTTTACCAATCTACATTTAAAAAAATGTCATTGTACCCATCGCAGTACTCATCGTCGCGGTGGTACCCATCGTCATTGGGAGTGTGGCATCCTGGGATGCCCGGCCGGCGTCACTGGGAACCGGGGCAGAATCCTGGGGAGCCGGGGCGGAGTCCTGGGGAGAACTTTTACCAATCTACATTTTAAAAAATGTCATTGTACCCATCGCAGTACCCATCGTCGTGGTGGTACCCATCGTCATTGGGAGTGTGGCATCCTGGGAGGCCCGGCCGGCGTCACTGGGAACCGGGGCAGAATCCTGGGGAGCCGGGGCGGAGTCCTGGGGAGAACTTTTACCAATCTACATTTAAAAAAATGTCATTGTACCCATCGCAGTACCCATCGTCGCGGTGGTACCCATCGTCATTGGGAGTGTGGCATCCTGGGAGGCCCGGCCGGCGTCACTGGGAACCGGGGCAGAATCCTGGGGAGCCGGGGCGGAGTCCTGGCGAATTCTTTTACCAATCTACAGTAAAAAAAATGTCATGGTACCCGTTGCAGTACCCAGTGTCGTGGTGGTACCTATCGTCATTGGGAGTGTGGCATCCTGGGATGCCCGGCCGGCGTCACTGGGAACCGGGGCAGAATCCTGGGGAGCCGGGGCGGAGTCCTGGGGAGAACTTTTACCAATCTACATTTTAAAAAATGTCATTGTACCCATCGCAGTACCCATCGTCGTGGTGGTACCCATCGTCATTGGGAGTGTGGCATCCTGGGAGGCCCGGCCGGCGTCACTGGGAACCGGGGCAGAATCCTGGGGAGCCGGGGCGGAGTCCTGGGGAGAACTTTTACCAATCTACATTTAAAAAAATGTCATTGTACCCATCGCAGTACCCATCGTCGCGGTGGTACCCATTGTCATTGGGAGTGTGGCATCCTGGGAGGCCCGGCCGGCGTCACTGGGAATCGGGGCAGAATCCTGGGGAGCCGGGGCGGAGTCCTGGCGAATTCTTTTACCAATCTACAGTAAAAAAAATGTCATGGTACCCGTTGCAGTACCCAGTGTCGTGGTGGTACCTATCGTCATTGGGAGTGTGGCATCCTGGGATGCCCGGCCCGCGTCACTGGGAACCGGGGCAGAATCCTGGGGAGCCGGGGCGGAGTCCTGGGGAGAACTTTTACCAATCTACATTTTAAAAAATGTCATTGTACCCATCGCAGTACCCATCATCGCGGTGATACCCATCGTCATTGGGAGTGTGGCATCCTGGGAAGCCCGGCCGGCGTCACTGGGAACTGGGGCAGAATCCTGGGGAGCCGGGGCGGAGTCCTGGGGAGAACTTTTACCAATCTACATTTTAAAAAATGTCATTGTACCCATCGCAGTACCCATCGTCGCGGTGGTACCCATCGTCATTGGGAGTGTGGCATCCTGGGAAGCCCGGCCGGCGTCACTGGGAACTGGGGCAGAATCCTGGGGAGCCGGGGCGGAGTCCTGGGGAGAACTTTTACCAATCTACATTTTAAAAAATGTCATTGTACCCATCGCAGTACCCATCGTCGCGGTGGTACCCATCGTCATTGGGAGTGTGGCATCCTGGGAGGCCCGGCCGGCGTCACTGGGAACCGGGGCAGAATCCTGGGGAGCCGGGGCGGAGTCCTGGGGAGAACTTTTACCAATCTACATTTAAAAAAATGTCATTGTACCCATCGCAGTACCCATCGTCGCGGTGGTACCCATCGTCATTGGGAGTGTGGCATCCTGGGAAGCCCGGCCGGCGTCACTGGGAACTGGGGCAGAATCCTGGGGAGCCGGGGCGGAGTCCTTGGGAGAACTTTTACCAATCTACATTAAAAAAAATGTCATTGTACCCATCGCAGTACCCATCGTCGCGGTGGTACCCATCGTCATTGGGAGTGTGGCATCCTGGGAGGCCCGGCCGGCGTCACTGGGAACCGGGGCAGAATCCTGGGGAGCCGGGGCGGAGTCCTGGGGAGAACTTTTACCAATCTACATTTAAAAAAATGTCATTGTACCCATCGCAGTACCCATCGTCGCGGTGGTACCCATCGTCATTGGGAGTGTGGCATCCTGGGAGGCCCGGCCGGCGTCACTGGGAACCGGGGCAGAATCCTGGGGAGCCGGGGCGGAGTCCTGGCGAATTCTTTTACCAATCTACAGTAAAAAAAATGTCATGGTACCCGTTGCAGTACCCAGTGTCATGGTGGTACCCATCGTCATTGGGAGTGTGGCATCCTGGGATGCCCGGCCGGCGTCACTGGGAACCGGGGCAGAATCCTGGGGAGAACTTTTACCAATCTACATTTTAAAAAATGTCATTGTACCCATCGCAGTACCCATCATCGCGGTGGTACCCATCGTCATTGGGAGTGTGGCATCCTGGGAAGCCCGGCCGGCGTCACTGGGAACTGGGGCAGAATCCTGGGGAGCCGGGGCGGAGTCCTGGGGAGAACTTTTACCAATCTACATTTAAAAAAATGTCATTGTACCCATCGCAGTACCCATCGTCGCGGTGGTACCCATCATCATTGGGAGTGTGGAATCCTGGGAAGCCCGGCCGGCGTCACTGGGAACTGGGGCAGAATCCTGGGGAGCCGGGGCGGAGTCCTGGGGAGAACTTTTACCAATCTACATTTAAAAAAATGTCATTGTACCCATCGCAGTACCCATCGTCGCGGTGGTACCCATCGTCATTGGGAGTGTGGCATCCTGGGAAGCCCGGCCGGCGTCACTGGGAACCGGGGCAGAATCCTGGGGAGCCGGGGCGGAGTCCTGGGGAGAACTTTTACCAATCTACATTTTAAAAAATGTCATTGTACCCATCGCAGTACCCATCGTCGCGGTGGTACCCATCGTCATTGGGAGTGTGGCATCCTGGGAGGCCCGGCCGGCGTCACTGGGAACCGGGGCAGAATCCTGGGGAGCCGGGGCGGAGTCCTGGGGAGAACTTTTACCAATCTACATTTTAAAAAATGTCATTGTACCCATCGCAGTACCCATCGTCGCGGTGGTACCCATCGTCATTGGGAGTGTGGCATCCTGGGAGGCCCGGCCGGCGTCACTGGGAACCGGGGCAGAATCCTGGGGAGCCGGGGCGGAGTCCTGGGGAGAACTTTTACCAATCTACATTTAAAAAAATGTCATTGTACCCATCGCAGTACCCATCGTCACGGTGGTACCCATCGTCATTGGGAGTGTGGCATCCTGGGAAGCCCGGCCGGCGTCACTGGGAACTGGGGCAGAATCCTGGGGAGCCGGGGCGGAGTCCTTGGGAGAACTTTTACCAATCTACATTAAAAAAAATGTCATTGAACCCATCGCAGTACCCATCGTCGCCGTGGTACCCATCGTCATTGGGAGTGTGGCATCCTGGGAGGCCCGGCCGGCGTCACTGGGAACCGGGGCAGAATCCTGGGGAGCCGGGGCGGAGTCCTGGGGAGAACTTTTACCAATCTACATTTTAAAAAATGTCATTGTACCCATCGCAGTACCCATCGTCGCGGTGGTACCCATCGTCATTGGGAGTGTGGCATCCTGGGAAGCCCGGCCGGCGTCACTGGGAACCGGGGCAGAATCCTGGGGAGCCGGGGCGGAGTCCTGGCGAATTCTTTTACCAATCTACAGTAAAAAAAATGTCATAGTACCCGTTGCAGTACCCAGTGTCGTGGTGGTACCTATCGTCATTGGGAGTGTGGCATCCTGGGATGCCCGGCCCGCGTCACTGGGAACCGGGGCAGAATCCTGGGGAGCCGGGGCGGAGTCCTGGGGAGAACTTTTACCAATCTACATTTTAAAAAATGTCATTGTACCCATCGCAGTACCCATCGTCGCGGTGGTACCCATCGTCATTGGGAGTGTGGCATCCTGGGAGGCCCGGCCGGCGTCACTGGGAACCGGGGCAGAATCCTGGGGAGCCGGGGCGGAGTCCTGGGGAGAACTTTTACCAATCTACATTTAAAAAAATGTCATTGTACCCATCGCAGTACCCATCGTCGCGGTGGTACCCATCGTCATTGGGAGTGTGGCATCCTGGGAAGCCCGGCCGGCGTCACTGGGAACTGGGGCAGAATCCTGGGGAGCCGGGGCGGAGTCCTTGGGAGAACTTTTACCAATCTACATTAAAAAAAATGTCATTGTACCCATCGCAGTACCCATCGTCGCGGTGGTACCCATCGTCATTGGGAGTGTGGCATCCTGGGAGGCCCGGCCGGCGTCACTGGGAACCGGGGCAGAAT
This sequence comes from Brachyhypopomus gauderio, assembly GCF_052324685.1. Lineage (NCBI taxonomy): Eukaryota > Metazoa > Chordata > Actinopteri > Gymnotiformes > Hypopomidae > Brachyhypopomus > Brachyhypopomus gauderio. Next base: position 38,254,771 of record NC_135211.1, on the reverse strand, counting down.
CCTGGGGAGCCGGGGCGGAGTCCTGGGGAGAACTTTTACCAATCTACATTTAAAAAAATGTCATTGTACCCATCGCAGTACCCATCGTCGCGGTGGTACCCATCGTCATTGGGAGTGTGGCATCCTGGGAGGCCCGGCCGGCGTCACTGGGAACCGGGGCAGAATCCTGGGGAGCCGGGGCGGAGTCCTGGCGAATTCTTTTACCAATCTACAGTAAAAAAAATGTCATGGTACCCGTTGCAGTACCCAGTGTCATGGTGGTACCCATCGTCATTGGGAGTGTGGCATCCTGGGATGCCCGGCCGGCGTCACTGGGAACCGGGGCAGAATCCTGGGGAGCCGGGGCGGAGTCCTGGGGAGAACTTTTACCAATCTACATTTAAAAAAATGTCATTGTACCCATCGCAGTACCCATCGTCGCGGTGGTACCCATCGTCATTGGGAGTGTGGCATCCTGGGAAGCCCGGCCGGCGTCACTGGGAACTGGGGCAGAATCCTGGGGAGCCGGGGCGGAGTCCTTGGGAGAACTTTTACCAATCTACATTAAAAAAAATGTCATTGTACCCATCGCAGTACCCATCGTCGCGGTGGTACCCATCGTCATTGGGAGTGTGGCATCCTGGGAGGCCCGGCCGGCGTCACTGGGAACCGGGGCAGAATCCTGGGGAGCCGGGGCGGAGTCCTGGGGAGAACTTTTACCAATCTACATTTAAAAAAATGTCATTGTACCCATCGCAGTACCCATCGTCGCGGTGGTACCCATCGTCATTGGGAGTGTGGCATCCTGGGAGGCCCGGCCGGCGTCACTGGGAACCGGGGCAGAATCCTGGGGAGCCGGGGCGGAGTCCTGGCGAATTCTTTTACCAATCTACAGTAAAAAAAATGTCATGGTACCCGTTGCAGTACCCAGTGTCATGGTGGTACCCATCGTCATTGGGAGTGTGGCATCCTGGGATGCCCGGCCGGCGTCACTTGGAACCGGGGCAGAATCCTGGGGAGAACTTTTACCAATCGACATTAAAAAAAATGTCATTGTACCCATCGCAGTACCCATCGTCGCGGTGGTACCCATCGTCATTGGGAGTGTGGCATCCTGGGAGGCCCGGCCGGCGTCACTGGGAACCGGGGCAGAATCCTGGGGAGCCGGGGCGGAGTCCTGGCGAATTCTTTTACCAATCTACAGTAAAAAAAATGTCATGGTACCCGTTGCAGTACCCAGTGTCATGGTGGTACCCATCGTCATTGGGAGTGTGGCATCCTGGGATGCCCGGCCGGCGTCACTGGGAACCGGGGCAGAATCCTGGGGAGCCGGGGCGGAGTCCTGGGGAGAACTTTTACCAATCTACATTTAAAAAAATGTCATTGTACCCATCGCAGTACCCATCGTCGCGGTGGTACCCATCATCATTGGGAGTGTGGAATCCTGGGAAGCCCGGCCGGCGTCACTGGGAACCGGGGCAGAATCCTGGGGAGCCGGGGCGGAGTCCTGGGGAGAACTTTTACCAATCTACATTTTAAAAAATGTCATTGTACCCATCGCAGTACCCATCGTCGCGGTGGTACCCATCGTCATTGGGAGTGTGGCATCCTGGGAGGCCCGGCCGGCGTCACTGGGAACCGGGGCAGAATCCTGGGGAGCCGGGGCGGAGTCCTGGGGAGAACTTTTACCAATCTACATTTTAAAAAATGTCATTGTACCCATCGCAGTACCCATCGTCGCGGTGGTACCCATCGTCATTGGGAGTGTGGCATCCTGGGAAGCCCGGCCGGCGTCACTGGGAACCGGGGCAGAATCCTGGGGAGCCGGGGCGGAGTCCTGGCGAATTCTTTTACCAATCTACAGTAAAAAAAATGTCATAGTACCCGTTGCAGTACCCAGTGTCGTGGTGGTACCTATCGTCATTGGGAGTGTGGCATCCTGGGATGCCCGGCCCGCGTCACTGGGAACCGGGGCAGAATCCTGGGGAGCCGGGGCGGAGTCCTGGGGAGAACTTTTACCAATCTACATTTTAAAAAATGTCATTGTACCCATCGCAGTACCCATCGTCGCGGTGGTACCCATCGTCATTGGGAGTGTGGCATCCTGGGAGGCCCGGCCGGCGTCACTGGGAACCGGGGCAGAATCCTGGGGAGCCGGGGCGGAGTCCTGGCGAATTCTTTTACCAATCTACAGTAAAAAAAATGTCATGGTACCCATCGCAGTACCCATCGTCGTGGTGGTACCCATCGTCATTGGGAGTGTGGCATCCTGGGATGCCCGGCCGGCGTCACTGGGAACCGGGGCAGAATCCTGGGGAGCCGGGGCGGAGTCCTGGGGAGAACTTTTACCAATCTACATTTTAAAAAATGTCATTGTACCCATCGCAGTACCCATCGTCGTGGTGGTACCCATCGTCATTGGGAGTGTGGCATCCTGGGAGGCCCGGCCGGCGTCACTGGGAACCGGGGCAGAATCCTGGGGAGCCGGGGCGGAGTCCTGGGGAGAACTTTTACCAATCTACATTTAAAAAAATGTCATTGTACCCATCGCAGTACCCATCGTCGCGGTGGTACCCATCGTCATTGGGAGTGTGGCATCCTGGGAGGCCCGGCCGGCGTCACTGGGAACCGGGGCAGAATCCTGGGGAGCCGGGGCGGAGTCCTGGGGAGAACTTTTACCAATCTACATTTTAAAAAATGTCATTGTACCCATCGCAGTACCCATCGTCGCGGTGGTACCCATCGTCATTGGGAGTGTGGCATCCTGGGAAGCCCGGCCGGCGTCACTGGGAACCGGGGCAGAATCCTGGGGAGCCGGGGCGGAGTCCTGGCGAATTCTTTTACCAATCTACAGTAAAAAAAATGTCATAGTACCCGTTGCAGTACCCAGTGTCGTGGTGGTACCTATCGTCATTGGGAGTGTGGCATCCTGGGATGCCCGGCCCGCGTCACTGGGAACCGGGGCAGAATCCTGGGGAGCCGGGGCGGAGTCCTGGGGAGAACTTTTACCAATCTACATTTTAAAAAATGTCATTGTACCCATCGCAGTACCCATCGTCGCGGTGGTACCCATCGTCATTGGGAGTGTGGCATCCTGGGAGGCCCGGCCGGCGTCACTGGGAACCGGGGCAGAATCCTGGGGAGCCAAGGCGGAGTCCTGGCGAATTCTTTTACCAATCTACAGTAAAAAAAATGTCATGGTACCCATCGCAGTACCCATCGTCGTGGTGGTACCCATCGTCATTGGGAGTGTGGCATCCTGGGAGGCCCGGCCGGCGTCACTGGGAACCGGGGCAGAATCCTGGGGAGCCGGGGCGGAGTCCTGGGGAGAACTTTTACCAATCTACATTTAAAAAAATGTCATTGTACCCATCGCAGTACCCATCGTCGCGGTGGTACCCATCGTCATTGGGAGTGTGGCATCCTGGGAGGCCCGGCCGGCGTCACTGGGAACCGGGGCAGAATCCTGGGGAGCCGGGGCGGAGTCCTGGCGAATTCTTTTACCAATCTACAGTAAAAAAAATGTCATGGTACCCGTTGCAGTACCCAGTGTCGTGGTGGTACCCATCGTCATTGGGAGTGTGGCATCCTGGGATGCCCGGCCGGCGTCACTGGGAACCGGGGCAGAATCCTGGGGAGCCGGGGCGGAGTCCTGGGGAGAACTTTTACCAATCTACATTTTTAAAAATGTCATTGTACCCATCGCAGTACTCATCGTCGCGGTGGTACCCATCGTCATTGGGAGTGTGGCATCCTGGGATGCCCGGCCGGCGTCACTGGGAACCGGGGCAGAATCCTGGGGAGCCGGGGCGGAGTCCTGGGGAGAACTTTTACCAATCTACATTTTAAAAAATGTCATTGTACCCATCGCAGTACCCATCGTCGTGGTGGTACCCATCGTCATTGGGAGTGTGGCATCCTGGGAGGCCCGGCCGGCGTCACTGGGAACCGGGGCAGAATCCTGGGGAGCCGGGGCGGAGTCCTGGGGAGAACTTTTACCAATCTACATTTAAAAAAATGTCATTGTACCCATCGCAGTACCCATCGTCGCGGTGGTACCCATCGTCATTGGGAGTGTGGCATCCTGGGAGGCCCGGCCGGCGTCACTGGGAACCGGGGCAGAATCCTGGGGAGCCGGGGCGGAGTCCTGGGGAGAACTTTTACCAATCTACATTTTAAAAAATGTCATTGTACCCATCGCAGTACCCATCGTCGCGGTGGTACCCATCGTCATTGGGAGTGTGGCATCCTGGGAAGCCCGGCCGGCGTCACTGGGAACCGGGGCAGAATCCTGGGGAGCCGGGGCGGAGTCCTGGCGAATTCTTTTACCAATCTACAGTAAAAAAAATGTCATAGTACCCGTTGCAGTACCCAGTGTCGTGGTGGTACCTATCGTCATTGGGAGTGTGGCATCCTGGGATGCCCGGCCCGCGTCACTGGGAACCGGGGCAGAATCCTGGGGAGCCGGGGCGGAGTCCTGGGGAGAACTTTTACCAATCTACATTTTAAAAAATGTCATTGTACCCATCGCAGTACCCATCGTCGCGGTGGTACCCATCGTCATTGGGAGTGTGGCATCCTGGGAGGCCCGGCCGGCGTCACTGGGAACCGGGGCAGAATCCTGGGGAGCCGGGGCGGAGTCCTGGCGAATTCTTTTACCAATCTACAGTAAAAAAAATGTCATGGTACCCATCGCAGTACCCATCGTCGTGGTGGTACCCATCGTCATTGGGAGTGTGGCATCCTGGGAGGCCCGGCCGGCGTCACTGGGAACCGGGGCAGAATCCTGGGGAGCCGGGGCGGAGTCCTGGGGAGAACTTTTACCAATCTACATTTAAAAAAATGTCATTGTACCCATCGCAGTACCCATCGTCGCGGTGGTACCCATCGTCATTGGGAGTGTGGCATCCTGGGAGGCCCGGCCGGCGTCACTGGGAACCGGGGCAGAATCCTGGGGAGCCGGGGCGGAGTCCTGGCGAATTCTTTTACCAATCTACAGTAAAAAAAATGTCATGGTACCCGTTGCAGTACCCAGTGTCGTGGTGGTACCCATCGTCATTGGGAGTGTGGCATCCTGGGATGCCCGGCCGGCGTCACTGGGAACCGGGGCAGAATCCTGGGGAGCCGGGGCGGAGTCCTGGGGAGAACTTTTACCAATCTACATTTTAAAAAATGTCATTGTACCCATCGCAGTACCCATCGTCGCGGTGGTACCCATCGTCATTGGGAGTGTGGCATCCTGGGAAGCCCGGCCGGCGTCACTGGGAACCGGGGCAGAATCCTGGGGAGCCGGGGCGGAGTCCTGGCGAATTCTTTTACCAATCTACAGTAAAAAAAATGTCATAGTACCCGTTGCAGTACCCAGTGTCGTGGTGGTACCTATCGTCATTGGGAGTGTGGCATCCTGGGATGCCCGGCCCGCGTCACTGGGAACCGGGGCAGAATCCTGGGGAGCCGGGGCGGAGTCCTGGGGAGAACTTTTACCAATCTACATTTTAAAAAATGTCATTGTACCCATCGCAGTACCCATCGTCGCGGTGGTACCCATCGTCATTGGGAGTGTGGCATCCTGGGAGGCCCGGCCGGCGTCACTGGGAACCGGGGCAGAATCCTGGGGAGCCGGGGCGGAGTCCTGGCGAATTCTTTTACCAATCTACAGTAAAAAAAATGTCATGGTACCCATCGCAGTACCCATCGTCGTGGTGGTACCCATCGTCATTGGGAGTGTGGCATCCTGGGAGGCCCGGCCGGCGTCACTGGGAACCGGGGCAGAATCCTGGGGAGCCGGGGCGGAGTCCTGGGGAGAACTTTTACCAATCTACATTTAAAAAAATGTCATTGTACCCATCGCAGTACCCATCGTCGCGGTGGTACCCATCGTCATTGGGAGTGTGGCATCCTGGGAGGCCCGGCCGGCGTCACTGGGAACCGGGGCAGAATCCTGGGGAGCCGGGGCGGAGTCCTGGCGAATTCTTTTACCAATCTACAGTAAAAAAAATGTCATGGTACCCGTTGCAGTACCCAGTGTCGTGGTGGTACCCATCGTCATTGGGAGTGTGGCATCCTGGGATGCCCGGCCGGCGTCACTGGGAACCGGGGCAGAATCCTGGGGAGCCGGGGCGGAGTCCTGGGGAGAACTTTTACCAATCTACATTTTTAAAAATGTCATTGTACCCATCGCAGTACTCATCGTCGCGGTGGTACCCATCGTCATTGGGAGTGTGGCATCCTGGGATGCCCGGCCGGCGTCACTGGGAACCGGGGCAGAATCCTGGGGAGCCGGGGCGGAGTCCTGGGGAGAACTTTTACCAATCTACATTTTAAAAAATGTCATTGTACCCATCGCAGTACCCATCGTCGTGGTGGTACCCATCGTCATTGGGAGTGTGGCATCCTGGGAGGCCCGGCCGGCGTCACTGGGAACCGGGGCAGAATCCTGGGGAGCCGGGGCGGAGTCCTGGGGAGAACTTTTACCAATCTACATTTAAAAAAATGTCATTGTACCCATCGCAGTACCCATCGTCGCGGTGGTACCCATCGTCATTGGGAGTGTGGCATCCTGGGAGGCCCGGCCGGCGTCACTGGGAACCGGGGCAGAATCCTGGGGAGCCGGGGCGGAGTCCTGGGGAGAACTTTTACCAATCTACATTTTAAAAAATGTCATTGTACCCATCGCAGTACCCATCGTCGCGGTGGTACCCATCGTCATTGGGAGTGTGGCATCCTGGGAAGCCCGGCCGGCGTCACTGGGAACCGGGGCAGAATCCTGGGGAGCCGGGGCGGAGTCCTGGCGAATTCTTTTACCAATCTACAGTAAAAAAAATGTCATAGTACCCGTTGCAGTACCCAGTGTCGTGGTGGTACCTATCGTCATTGGGAGTGTGGCATCCTGGGATGCCCGGCCCGCGTCACTGGGAACCGGGGCAGAATCCTGGGGAGCCGGGGCGGAGTCCTGGGGAGAACTTTTACCAATCTACATTTTAAAAAATGTCATTGTACCCATCGCAGTACCCATCGTCGCGGTGGTACCCATCGTCATTGGGAGTGTGGCATCCTGGGAAGCCCGGCCGGCGTCACTGGGAACCGGGGCAGAATCCTGGGGAGCCGGGGCGGAGTCCTGGCGAATTCTTTTACCAATCTACAGTAAAAAAAATGTCATAGTACCCGTTGCAGTACCCAGTGTCGTGGTGGTACCTATCGTCATTGGGAGTGTGGCATCCTGGGATGCCCGGCCCGCGTCACTGGGAACCGGGGCAGAATCCTGGGGAGCCGGGGCGGAGTCCTGGGGAGAACTTTTACCAATCTACATTTTAAAAAATGTCATTGTACCCATCGCAGTACCCATCGTCGCGGTGGTACCCATCGTCATTGGGAGTGTGGCATCCTGGGAGGCCCGGCCGGCGTCACTGGGAACCGGGGCAGAATCCTGGGGAGCCGGGGCGGAGTCCTGGCGAATTCTTTTACCAATCTACAGTAAAAAAAATGTCATGGTACCCATCGCAGTACCCATCGTCGTGGTGGTACCCATCGTCATTGGGAGTGTGGCATCCTGGGAGGCCCGGCCGGCGTCACTGGGAACCGGGGCAGAATCCTGGGGAGCCGGGGCGGAGTCCTGGGGAGAACTTTTACCAATCTACATTTAAAAAAATGTCATTGTACCCATCGCAGTACCCATCATCGCGGTGGTACCCATCGTCATTGGGAGTGTGGCATCCTGGGAGGCCCGGCCGGCGTCACTGGGAACCGGGGCAGAATCCTGGGGAGCCGGGGCGGAGTCCTGGCGAATTCTTTTACCAATCTACAGTAAAAAAAATGTCATGGTACCCGTTGCAGTACCCAGTGTCGTGGTGGTACCCATCGTCATTGGGAGTGTGGCATCCTGGGATGCCCGGCCGGCGTCACTGGGAACCGGGGCAGAATCCTGGGGAGCCGGGGCGGAGTCCTGGGGAGAACTTTTACCAATCTACATTTTTTAAAATGTCATTGTACCCATCGCAGTACTCATCGTCGCGGTGGTACCCATCGTCATTGGGAGTGTGGCATCCTGGGATGCCCGGCCGGCGTCACTGGGAACCGGGGCAGAATCCTGGGGAGCCGGGGCGGAGTCCTGGGGAGAACTTTTACCAATCTACATTTTAAAAAATGTCATTGTACCCATCGCAGTACCCATTGTCGTGGTGGTACCCATCGTCATTGGGAGTGTGGCATCCTGGGAGGCCCGGCCGGCGTCACTGGGAACCGGGGCAGAATCCTGGGGAGCCGGGGCGGAGTCCTGGGGAGAACTTTTACCAATCTACATTTAAAAAAATGTCATTGTACCCATCGCAGTACCCATCGTCGCGGTGGTACCCATCGTCATTGGGAGTGTGGCATCCTGGGAGGCCCGGCCGGCGTCACTGGGAACCGGGGCAGAATCCTGGGGAGCCGGGGCGGAGTCCTGGGGAGAACTTTTACCAATCTACATTTTAAAAAATGTCATTGTACCCATCGCAGTACCCATCGTCGCGGTGGTACCCATCGTCATTGGGAGTGTGGCATCCTGGGAAGCCCGGCCGGCGTCACTGGGAACCGGGGCAGAATCCTGGGGAGCCGGGGCGGAGTCCTGGCGAATTCTTTTACCAATCTACAGTAAAAAAAATGTCATAGTACCCGTTGCAGTACCCAGTGTCGTGGTGGTACCTATCGTCATTGGGAGTGTGGCATCCTGGGATGCCCGGCCCGCGTCACTGGGAACCGGGGCAGAATCCTGGGGAGCCGGGGCGGAGTCCTGGGGAGAACTTTTACCAATCTACATTTTAAAAAATGTCATTGTACCCATCGCAGTACCCATCGTCGTGGTGGTACCCATCGTCATTGGGAGTGTGGCATCCTGGGAGGCCCGGCCGGCGTCACTGGGAACCGGGGCAGAATCCTGGGGAGCCGGGGCGGAGTCCTGGGGAGAACTTTTACCAATCTACATTTAAAAAAATGTCATTGTACCCATCGCAGTACCCATCGTCGCGGTGGTACCCATCGTCATTGGGAGTGTGGCATCCTGGGAGGCCCGGCCGGCGTCACTGGGAACCGGGGCAGAATCCTGGGGAGCCGGGGCGGAGTCCTGGGGAGAACTTTTACCAATCTACATTTTAAAAAATGTCATTGTACCCATCGCAGTACCCATCGTCGCGGTGGTACCCATCGTCATTGGGAGTGTGGCATCCTGGGAAGCCCGGCCGGCGTCACTGGGAACCGGGGCAGAATCCTGGGGAGCCGGGGCGGAGTCCTGGCGAATTCTTTTACCAATCTACAGTAAAAAAAATGTCATAGTACCCGTTGCAGTACCCAGTGTCGTGGTGGTACCTATCGTCATTGGGAGTGTGGCATCCTGGGATGCCCGGCCCGCGTCACTGGGAACCGGGGCAGAATCCTGGGGAGCCGGGGCGGAGTCCTGGGGAGAACTTTTACCAATCTACATTTTAAAAAATGTCATTGTACCCATCGCAGTACCCATCGTCGCGGTGGTACCCATCGTCATTGGGAGTGTGGCATCCTGGGAGGCCCGGCCGGCGTCACTGGGAACCGGGGCAGAATCCTGGGGAGCCGGGGCGGAGTCCTGGCGAATTCTTTTACCAATCTACAGTAAAAAAAATGTCATGGTACCCATCGCAGTACCCATCGTCGTGGTGGTACCCATCGTCATTGGGAGTGTGGCATCCTGGGAGGCCCGGCCGGCGTCACTGGGAACCGGGGCAGAATCCTGGGGAGCCGGGGCGGAGTCCTGGGGAGAACTTTTACCAATCTACATTTAAAAAAATGTCATTGTACCCATCGCAGTACCCATCGTCGCGGTGGTACCCATCGTCATTGGGAGTGTGGCATCCTGGGAGGCCCGGCCGGCGTCACTGGGAACCGGGGCAGAATCCTGGGGAGCCGGGGCGGAGTCCTGGCGAATTCTTTTACCAATCTACAGTAAAAAAAATGTCATGGTACCCGTTGCAGTACCCAGTGTCGTGGTGGTACCCATCGTCATTGGGAGTGTGGCATCCTGGGATGCCCGGCCGGCGTCACTGGGAACCGGGGCAGAATCCTGGGGAGCCGGGGCGGAGTCCTGGGGAGAACTTTTACCAATCTACATTTTTAAAAATGTCATTGTACCCATCGCAGTACTCATCGTCGCGGTGGTACCCATCGTCATTGGGAGTGTGGCATCCTGGGATGCCCGGCCGGCGTCACTGGGAACCGGGGCAGAATCCTGGGGAGCCGGGGCGGAGTCCTGGGGAGAACTTTTACCAATCTACATTTTAAAAAATGTCATTGTACCCATCGCAGTACCCATTGTCGTGGTGGTACCCATCGTCATTGGGAGTGTGGCATCCTGGGAGGCCCGGCCGGCGTCACTGGGAACCGGGGCAGAATCCTGGGGAGCCGGGGCGGAGTCCTGGGGAGAACTTTTACCAATCTACATTTAAAAAAATGTCATTGTACCCATCGCAGTACCCATCGTCGCGGTGGTACCCATCGTCATTGGGAGTGTGGCATCCTGGGAGGCCCGGCCGGCGTCACTGGGAACCGGGGCAGAATCCTGGGGAGCCGGGGCGGAGTCCTGGCGAATTCTTTTACCAATCTACAGTAAAAAAAATGTCATGGTACCCGTTGCAGTACCCAGTGTCGTGGTGGTACCTATCGTCATTGGGAGTGTGGCATCCTGGGATGCCCGGCCGGCGTCACTGGGAACCGGGGCAGAATCCTGGGGAGCCGGGGCGGAGTCCTGGGGAGAACTTTTACCAATCTACATTTTAAAAAATGTCATTGTACCCATCGCAGTACCCATCGTCGTGGTGGTACCCATCGTCATTGGGAGTGTGGCATCCTGGGAGGCCCGGCCGGCGTCACTGGGAACCGGGGCAGAATCCTGGGGAGCCGGGGCGGAGTCCTGGGGAGAACTTTTACCAATCTACATTTAAAAAAATGTCATTGTACCCATCGCAGTACCCATCGTCGCGGTGGTACCCATCGTCATTGGGAGTGTGGCATCCTGGGAGGCCCGGCCGGCGTCACTGGGAACCGGGGCAGAATCCTGGGGAGCCGGGGCGGAGTCCTGGCGAATTCTTTTACCAATCTACAGTAAAAAAAATGTCATGGAACCCGTTGCAGTACCCAGTGTCGTGGTGGTACCTATCGTCATTGGGAATGTGGCATCCTGGGATGCCCGGCCCGCGTCACTGGGAACCGGGGCAGAATCCTGGGGAGCCGGGGCGGAGTCCTGGGGAGAACTTTTACCAATCTACATTTTAAAAAATGTCATTGTACCCATCGCAGTACCCATCATCGCGGTGATACCCATCGTCATTGGGAGTGTGGCATCCTGGGAAGCCCGGCCGGCGTCACTGGGAACTGGGGCAGAATCCTGGGGAGCCGGGGCGGAGTCCTGGGGAGAACTTTTACCAATCTACATTTAAAAAAATGTCATTGTACCCATCGCAGTACCCATCGTCGCGGTGGTACCCATCGTCATTGGGAGTGTGGCATCCTGGGAAGCCCGGCCGGCGTCACTGGGAACTGGGGCAGAATCCTGGGGAGCCGGGGCGGAGTCCTGGGGAGAACTTTTACCAATCTACATTTTAACACTGGAACTCCTGAGATTTCAAGGTTCTGAGGACATCACCCCTCCTTCTCCTGCCCAATTAGCAGGACCATACATATGTTAATTTCAGAGCAAGACAGGAGCAGAAAGACAGGCAGGAGCTCTGTGGCAGGAGCTCTGTGGTGCACCAGGTCTAGTCTGTGTGCAGTCTGTGTGCACCAGGTCTAGTTTGTAGTCTAAAATAAATAAATAAAGTTTAGCCCTGTTTCGGCGTTATGTGTGAAGCGCTACATATTGACATAAGTATTATTTAGAGCGGTGAACCATTATCATTAGCGTGGTATTGGCGTTATGTATGAAGCAAGCGTCTCAGATTTTCTTGTGCATGCACTTCAATAGCGCCACACATTTACATGGCTGAACCAACCATTATCACGGGTCCATATTGTTCCCGTGAAACACATTATCATTAGCGTGGTATTGGCGTTATGTATGAAGCAAACGTCCCAGATTTTCTTGTGTATGCACTTCAATAGCGCCACACATTTACATGGCTGAACCAACCATTATCACGGGTTCATATTGTTCCCGTGAAACACATTATCATTAGCGTGGTATTGGCGTTATGTATGAAGCAAGCGTCCCAGATTTTCTTGTGTATGCACTTCAATAGCAGCAACAAAGTAATAAAGGTATAGTAAAGTAATATTTATTTTTACATTTACTTATTTTTACTCATACAGCATAGTAACATAATATTTTTTTGCAGTGTTTATGCTTGTGTTTGACTGATATTTCGTTTGTGTAAATAAGATATTTCGTTCATGTAAATAACTTAGCGTCATTTATTTATTTTTACTCATACAGCATAGTAATATAATATTTTTTGCAGTGTTTATGCTTGTGTTTGACTGATATTTCGTTCGTGTAAATAAGATATTTCGTTTGTGTAAATAACTTAGCGTCATTTATTTATTTTTACTCATACAGCATAGTAATATATTTTTTGTGTTTTCTTGTGTTTGACTGATATTTCGTTCGTGTAAATAAGATATTTCGTTTGTGTAAATAACTTAGCGTCATTTATTTATTTTTACTCATACAGCATAGTAATATAATATTTTTTGCAGTGTTTATGCTTGTGTTTGACTGATATTTCGTTTGTGTAAATAAGATATTTCGTTTGTGTAAATAACTTAGCGTCATTTATTTATTTTTACTCATACAGCATAGTAATATAATATTTTTTGCAGTGTTTATGCTTGTGTTTGACTGATATTCACGGATTGCCGTGAACCATTATCACGGGTCCAATCAACTTTTATTGTTCCCGTGTATGCAGGGGATTAGCCCGGTTTCGGTTTCGGCGTTATGTGTGAAGCGCCACCTATTATAATAAAGTATAATTAGTATGCGCTGTTGTGGGTGTGTTCTTCAGAGTCATGATAAAAGCTGAAACCCAAAGGCAGGCGACTTACATTTTCACTACTATCCTGTGTGGAGACGACGCAAAACACCATGGCAAGACAGAGGACGTTCACCGGTCAAGAAGTTGCGGCTTTGCTGACCAACGAGGACTGCTGTGAGTCCGATGCGGGAGAAGGACCCTCCTGTTTTTTGACCAGCGATTCATCCGATGAAGAAAGAAGCAGTACATCGGATGAGGTACAACAGAGCCCTCCAAGGAAGAGACGGACACAGGCTGACACCACACCTGCACCAACCGTACGGGCAAAAGATGGAACTGTTTGGGAGAAGGTTGGCATCGCACGCTCTCGTGTCAGCAGCTGTTCGCCTAATTCAACATTTGTTGAGCCGTCCGGGCCTACAGAGCATGCAAAGGTATAGTAACTTCATATTTCTTTCCAGTGTTTCTGCTTGTGTTTGAATGATATTTAGTACGTGTAATTTACCTAGCGTCATTTGTTTACTTTTACTAATACAGCGTAGGATCACAAGCAGACTGCAGAGTTTTCTGTGTTTGCTCGACATGGAGATGCTGCGAATCATCACAGACTGCACTGTCCATGAAGCCCGCAGAACAGACAGCAGCTGGAGTTTGTCGGTCAGCGAGTTTATGGCATTCGTAGCAATCCTATTTCTACGAGCAGTCCTCTGTCCAGTTGGAGCGATGTCGGACTGTTGGTCGGCAAAATATAACATGTACTTCTTTGTATTTGTTCTTTGCAGTGCGCCGTTGACATCATGGACCAGAAGGCGCGTGCATACACAGTGCGCGCAGGAACACGCCGGTGGCCCGTTGCAGTGTTTTATAACATACTTGACCTGGCAGCGATGAACGCGCATGTTTTGTACACGGCATGTACGGGGTCCACAGAGAGTAGGAGAGTTTTTATGTGTACTCTTGCTGAGGAACTCCGTCTTCGTTTCCTACAGGAAAAGGAGTTGAAGAGAACGCCACGTCCTTCGCCTGCTCCTGGAAAGAAGACTACGTGTCAGGTGCAGACAAACTGCAACCGGAACCACAGCATAACCCCGTGCGCTGCATGCGGCAAGTACACCTGTCGCAAGTGTAGGGCAGAGTGTCCCTGGCTGTGTGGCAACTGTGTACCTAAAACTACATGAAGGTACGTCGATAAGTATATTTATATATATATGAATGAATTAATGTTTCAATTTATATAGCGCCTTATCTAAATACCCAAGGCGCTTTACAATTGTTAACACAGCTACGTTACAGACAACCAATCACACACACATATATATACACACACACTATTATTTGAACATAACCAAAAATCTCTTCTCTTTCTGTTCCACAGTCGCACATCATGAAACCCGGTGTCACGGTCTGCCCCGCATCTCCTGCCATTTCATGTCTGTTTCCGTGTTAGTCCTCTGTTTATTTCTCGTCGTGGTTGCTGGTTATTTTTCTCATGGTTGCTGGAATTGGATTCCCGTTCTGTTATGACCCATGCCTGTGATATTTTCACAGAATCAATTTATACATGAATGAATTCGTTCTAAATATAACATGTACTTCTGTGCGTGCATACACAGTGCGCGCAGGAACACGCCGGTGGCCCGTTGACCTTGGCAGCGATGAACGATGAACCTGCCGCAAATGTAAGAAAGAGGGTCCCTGGCTGGTACACATGAATAAATTCGTTCAAAATATAACATGTACTTTGTTCTTTGCAGTGCGCCGTTGACAGACATCATGAAGGTGCGTGCATACACAGTGCGCGCAGGAACACGCCGGTGGCCCGTTGCATGCAGCGAGTACACCCTGGCTGTGTAGCAACTGTTGGCTACAACTACATGAAGGTACGTTGATAAGTAGGCCTACATACGTAACACCACATATGTTACGTATTTTTGTCTTCTGAAAGATTTTATTCAAAATGTATGGTGTACCTTGAATTGTTCTCCACAGCATCAACGCGTGTGTTGCATGCGGCAAGTGCATCTGGCGAGTACACCCTCAACTTCAAGACACCCTCAACTTTCTTGACATTCCACTTCAAGAAACCCGGAATAGACATCCATGTTTGATCAAAATAAAGTTGTTTTACAGCACATGAATTTGTTCTTCCTGTCTTTTCCTCTCCTTTTCCAGTCTGCTGTTTAGATCACAACATTTATCAGCCATATATATAATTGCGCCATATAATTTCTTAGCTTTTCAAACGCGAATTCAAACGCGGAAACAGAAAGTGTAACAAATATTATATAGTGTAGTAAATATACAAAGAGCTTCAAACAATATACAAAGAGGTTCAGACAATTTTATTTATTTTTATTGTTTGACGCGACTCATTTGAGAAACTCTCTACGTGCGCTTGAATTGTATTTTTTGAAACACGAGTCTACAAAATTTCCGCTGTTTGTTGTAGGATCGGTAACATATACAGTCTGCTTGTTTGTAACCAAGTTTTTCGTGAAGTATCACGTTTGGTGCCTTGTATGAGCTTGGAGGTGAGCCGCTTGTGCTTTGGCAGGCGTATGAGCTGGGGGTGAGACGCTTCCACCGCATTACCAAGACAATGGGCGTTAATCTCTTCACAGCAGGGGAGTGGGCTACATGGACCTTACTAAGCCTTGCGAAAATTTTCGCGGCCGTCGGGTTCCTAGTGTTAAAAAATGTCATTGTACCCATCGCAGTACCCATCGTCGCGGTGGTACCCATCGTCATTGGGAGTGTGGCATCCTGGGAGGCCCGGCCGGCGTCACTGGGAACCGGGGCAGAATCCTGGGGAGCCGGGGCGGAGTCCTGGGGAGAACTTTTACCAATCTACATTTAAAAAAATGTCATTGTACCCATCGCAGTACCCATCGTCGCGGTGGTACCCATCGTCATTGGGAGTGTGGCATCCTGGGAAGCCCGGCCGGCGTCACTGGGAACTGGGGCAGAATCCTGGGGAGCCGGGGCGGAGTCCTTGGGAGAACTTTTACCAATCTACATTAAAAAAAATGTCATTGTACCCATCGCAGTACCCATCGTCGCGGTGGTACCCATCGTCATTGGGAGTGTGGCATCCTGGGAAGCCCGGCCGGCGTCACTGGGAACCGGGGCAGAATCCTGGGGAGCCGGGGCGGAGTCCTGGCGAATTCTTTTACCAATCTACAGTAAAAAAAATGTCATGGTACCCGTTGCAGTACCCAGTGTCATGGTGGTACCCATCGTCATTGGGAGTGTGGCATCCTGGGATGCCCGGCCGGCGTCACTGGGAACCGGGGCAGAATCCTGGGGAGCCGGGGCGGAGTCCTGGGGAGAACTTTTACCAATCTACATTTTAAAAAATGTCATTGTACCCATCGCAGTACCCATCATCGCGGTGGTACCCATCGTCATTGGGAGTGTGGCATCCTGGGAAGCCCGGCCGGCGTCACTGGGAACTGGGGCAGAATCCTGGGGAGCCGGGGCGGAGTCCTGGGGAGAACTTTTACCAATCTACATTTAAAAAAATGTCATTGTACCCATCGCAGTACCCATCGTCGCGGTGGTACCCATCATCATTGGGAGTGTGGAATCCTGGGAAGCCCGGCCGGCGTCACTGGGAACTGGGGCAGAATCCTGGGGAGCCGGGGCGGAGTCCTGGGGAGAACTTTTACCAATCTACATTTAAAAAAATGTCATTGTACCCATCGCAGTACCCATCGTCGCGGTGGTACCCATCGTCATTGGGAGTGTGGCATCCTGGGAAGCCCGGCCGGCGTCACTGGGAACCGGGGCAGAATCCTGGGGAGCCGGGGCGGAGTCCTGGCGAATTCTTTTACCAATCTACAGTAAAAAAAATGTCATGGTACCCGTTGCAGTACCCAGTGTCATGGTGGTACCCATCGTCATTGGGAGTGTGGCATCCTGGGATGCCCGGCCGGCGTCACTGGGAACCGGGGCAGAATCCTGGGGAGCCGGGGCGGAGTCCTGGGGAGAACTTTTACCAATCTACATTTTAAAAAATGTCATTGTACCCATCGCAGTACCCATCATCGCGGTGGTACCCATCGTCATTGGGAGTGTGGCATCCTGGGAAGCCCGGCCGGCGTCACTGGGAACTGGGGCAGAATCCTGGGGAGCCGGGGCGGAGTCCTGGGGAGAACTTTTACCAATCTACATTTAAAAAAATGTCATTGTACCCATCGCAGTACCCATCGTCGCGGTGGTACCCATCATCATTGGGAGTGTGGAATCCTGGGAAGCCCGGCCGGCGTCACTGGGAACTGGGGCAGAATCCTGGGGAGCCGGGGCGGAGTCCTGGGGAGAACTTTTACCAATCTACATTTAAAAAAATGTCATTGTACCCATCGCAGTACCCATCGTCGCGGTGGTACCCATCGTCATTGGGAGTGTGGCATCCTGGGAAGCCCGGCCGGCGTCACTGGGAACCGGGGCAGAATCCTGGGGAGCCGGGGCGGAGTCCTGGGGAGAACTTTTACCAATCTACATTTTAAAAAATGTTATTGTACCCATCGCAGTACCCATCGTCGCGGTGGTACCCATCGTCATTGGGAGTGTGGCATCCTGGGAGGCCCGGCCGGCGTCACTGGGAACCGGGGCAGAATCCTGGGGAGCCGGGGCGGAGTCCTGGGGAGAACTTTTACCAATCTACATTTTAAAAAATGTCATTGTACCCATCGCAGTACCCATCGTCGCGGTGGTACCCATCGTCATTGGGAGTGTGGCATCCTGGGAAGCCCGGCCGGCGTCACTGGGAACCGGGGCAGAATCCTGGGGAGCCGGGGCGGAGTCCTGGCGAATTCTTTTACCAATCTACAGTAAAAAAAATGTCATAGTACCCGTTGCAGTACCCAGTGTCGTGGTGGTACCTATCGTCATTGGGAGTGTGGCATCCTGGGATGCCCGGCCCGCGTCACTGGGAACCGGGGCAGAATCCTGGGGAGCCGGGGCGGAGTCCTGGGGAGAACTTTTACCAATCTACATTTTAAAAAATGTCATTGTACCCATCGCAGTACCCATCGTCGCGGTGGTACCCATCGTCATTGGGAGTGTGGCATCCTGGGAGGCCCGGCCGGCGTCACTGGGAACCGGGGCAGAATCCTGGGGAGCCGGGGCGGAGTCCTGGGGAGAACTTTTACCAATCTACATTTTAAAAAATGTCATTGTACCCATCGCAGTACCCATCGTCGCGGTGGTACCCATCGTCATTGGGAGTGTGGCATCCTGGGAGGCCCGGCCGGCGTCACTGGGAACCGGGGCAGAATCCTGGGGAGCCGGGGCGGAGTCCTGGCGAATTCTTTTACCAATCTACAGTAAAAAAAATGTCATGGTACCCATCGCAGTACCCATCGTCGTGGTGGTACCCATCGTCATTGGGAGTGTGGCATCCTGGGAGGCCCGGCCAGCGTCACTGGGAACCGGGGCAGAATCCTGGGGAGCCGGGGCGGAGTCCTGGGGAGAACTTTTACCAATCTACATTTAAAAAAATGTCATTGTACCCATCGCAGTACCCATCGTCGCGGTGGTACCCATCGTCATTGGGAGTGTGGCATCCTGGGAGGCCCGGCCGGCGTCACTGGGAACCGGGGCAGAATCCTGGGGAGCCGGGGCGGAGTCCTGGCGAATTCTTTTACCAATCTACAGTAAAAAAAATGTCATGGTACCCGTTGCAGTACCCAGTGTCGTGGTGGTACCCATCGTCATTGGGAGTGTGGCATCCTGGGATGCCCGGCCGGCGTCACTGGGAACCGGGGCAGAATCCTGGGGAGCCGGGGCGGAGTCCTGGGGAGAACTTTTACCAATCTACATTTTTAAAAATGTCATTGTACCCATCGCAGTACTCATCGTCGCGGTGGTACCCATCGTCATTGGGAGTGTGGCATCCTGGGATGCCCGGCCGGCGTCACTGGGAACCGGGGCAGAATCCTGGGGAGCCGGGGCGGAGTCCTGGGGAGAACTTTTACCAATCTACATTTTAAAAAATGTCATTGTACCCATCGCAGTACCCATCGTCGTGGTGGTACCCATCGTCATTGGGAGTGTGGCATCCTGGGAGGCCCGGCCGGCGTCACTGGGAACCGGGGCAGAATCCTGGGGAGCCGGGGCGGAGTCCTGGCGAATTCTTTTACCAATCTACAGTAAAAAAAATGTCATGGTACCCGTTGCAGTACCCAGTGTCGTGGTGGTACCCATCGTCATTGGGAGTGTGGCATCCTGGGAAGCCCGGCCGGCGTCACTGGGAACTGGGGCAGAATCCTGGGGAGCCGGGGCGGAGTCCTGGGGAGAACTTTTACCAATCTACATTTTAAAAAATGTCATGGTACCCATCGCAGTACTCATCGTCGCGGTGGTACCCATCGTCATTGGGAGTGTGGCATCCTGGGATGCCCGGCCGGCGTCACTGGGAATCGGGGCAGAATCCTGGGGAGCCGGGGCGGAGTCCTGGGGAGAACTTTTACCAATCTACATTTAAAAAAATGTCATTGTACCCATCGCAGTACCCATCGTCGCGGTGGTAGCCATCGTCATTGGGAGTGTGGCATCCTGGGAGGCCCGGCCGGCGTCACTGGGAACCGGGGCAGAATCCTGGGGAGCCGGGGCGGAGTCCTGGGGAGAACTTTTACCAATCTACATTTTAAAAAATGTCATTGTACCCATCGCAGTACCCATCGTCGTGGTGGTACCCATCGTCATTGGGAGTGTGGCATCCTGGGAGGCCCGGCCGGTGTCACTGGGAACCGGGTCAGAATCCTGGGGAGCCGGGGCGGAGTCCTGGGGAGAACTTTTACCAATCTACATTTAAAAAAATGTCATTGTACCCATCGCAGTACCCATCGTCGCGGTGGTACCCATCGTCATTGGGAGTGTGGCATCCTGGGAGGCCCGGCCGGCGTCACTGGGAACCGGGGCAGAATCCTGGGGAGCCGGGGCGGAGTCCTGGCGAATTCTTTTACCAATCTACAGTAAAAAAAATGTCATGGAACCCGTTGCAGTACCCAGTGTCGTGGTGGTACCTATCGTCATTGGGAATGTGGCATCCTGGGATGCCCGGCCCGCGTCACTGGGAACCGGGGCAGAATCCTGGGGAGCCGGGGCGGAGTCCTGGGGAGAACTTTTACCAATCTACATTTTAAAAAATGTCATTGTACCCATCGCAGTACCCATCATCGCGGTGATACCCATCGTCATTGGGAGTGTGGCATCCTGGGAAGCCCGGCCGGCGTCACTGGGAACTGGGGCAGAATCCTGGGGAGCCGGGGCGGAGTCCTGGGGAGAACTTTTACCAATCTACATTTAAAAAAATGTCATTGTACCCATCGCAGTACCCATCGTCGCGGTGGTACCCATCGTCATTGGGAGTGTGGCATCCTGGGAAGCCCGGCCGGCGTCACTGGGAACTGGGGCAGAATCCTGGGGAGCCGGGGCGGAGTCCTGGGGAGAACTTTTACCAATCTACATTTTAACACTGGAACTCCTGAGATTTCAAGGTTCTGAGGACATCACCCCTCCTTCTCCTGCCCAATTAGCAGGACCATACATATGTTAATTTCAGAGCAAGACAGGAGCAGAAAGACAGGCAGGAGCTCTGTGGCAGGAGCTCTGTGGTGCACCAGGTCTAGTCTGTGTGCAGTCTGTGTGCACCAGGTCTAGTTTGTAGTCTAAAATAAATAAATAAAGTTTAGCCCTGTTTCGGCGTTATGTGTGAAGCGCTACATATTGACATAAGTATTATTTAGAGCGGTGAACCATTATCATTAGCGTGGTATTGGCGTTATGTATGAAGCAAGCGTCTCAGATTTTCTTGTGCATGCACTTCAATAGCGCCACACATTTACATGGCTGAACCAACCATTATCACGGGTCCATATTGTTCCCGTGAAACACATTATCATTAGCGTGGTATTGGCGTTATGTATGAAGCAAACGTCCCAGATTTTCTTGTGTATGCACTTCAATAGCGCCACACATTTACATGGCTGAACCAACCATTATCACGGGTTCATATTGTTCCCGTGAAACACATTATCATTAGCGTGGTATTGGCGTTATGTATGAAGCAAGCGTCCCAGATTTTCTTGTGTATGCACTTCAATAGCAGCAACAAAGTA
Source organism: Brachyhypopomus gauderio (assembly GCF_052324685.1). Taxonomy (NCBI): domain Eukaryota; kingdom Metazoa; phylum Chordata; class Actinopteri; order Gymnotiformes; family Hypopomidae; genus Brachyhypopomus; species Brachyhypopomus gauderio. Next base: position 38,233,698 of record NC_135211.1, on the reverse strand, counting down.
ATAAAGGTATAGTAAAGTAATATTTATTTTTACATTTACTTATTTTTACTCATACAGCATAGTAACATAATATTTTTTTGCAGTGTTTATGCTTGTGTTTGACTGATATTTCGTTTGTGTAAATAAGATATTTCGTTCATGTAAATAACTTAGCGTCATTTATTTATTTTTACTCATACAGCATAGTAATATAATATTTTTTGCAGTGTTTATGCTTGTGTTTGACTGATATTTCGTTCGTGTAAATAAGATATTTCGTTTGTGTAAATAACTTAGCGTCATTTATTTATTTTTACTCATACAGCATAGTAATATATTTTTTGTGTTTTCTTGTGTTTGACTGATATTTCGTTCGTGTAAATAAGATATTTCGTTTGTGTAAATAACTTAGCGTCATTTATTTATTTTTACTCATACAGCATAGTAATATAATATTTTTTGCAGTGTTTATGCTTGTGTTTGACTGATATTTCGTTTGTGTAAATAAGATATTTCGTTTGTGTAAATAACTTAGCGTCATTTATTTATTTTTACTCATACAGCATAGTAATATAATATTTTTTGCAGTGTTTATGCTTGTGTTTGACTGATATTCACGGATTGCCGTGAACCATTATCACGGGTCCAATCAACTTTTATTGTTCCCGTGTATGCAGGGGATTAGCCCGGTTTCGGTTTCGGCGTTATGTGTGAAGCGCCACCTATTATAATAAAGTATACTTAGTATGCGCTGTTGTGGGTGTGTTCTTAAGAGTCATGATAAAAGCAGAAACCCAAAGGCAGGCGACTTACATTTTCACTACTATCCTGTGTGGAGACGACGCAAAACACCATGGCAAGACAGAGGACGTTCACCGGTCAAGAAGTTGCGGCTTTGCTGACCAACGAGGACTGCTGTGAGTCCGATGCGGGAGAAGGACCCTCCTGTTTTTTGACCAGCGATTCATCCGATGAAGAAAGAAGCAGTACATCGGATGAGGTACAACAGAGCCCTCCAAGGAAGGGACGGACACAGGCTGACACCACACCTGCACCAACTGTACGGGCAAAAGATGGAACTGTTTGGGAGAAGGTTGGCATCGCACGCTCTCGTGTCAGCAGATGTTCGCCTAATTCAACATTTGTTGAGCCGTCCGGGCCTACAGAGCATGCAAAGGTATAGTAACTTCATATTTCTTTCCAGTGTTTCTGCTTGTGTTTGAATGATATTTAGTACGTGTAATTTACCTAGCGTCATTTGTTTACTTTTACTAATACAGCGTAGGATCACAAGCAGACTGCAGAGTTTTCTGTGTTTGCTCGACATGGAGATGCTGCGAATCATCACAGACTGCACTGTCCATGAAGCCCGCAGAACAGACAGCAGCTGGAGTTTGTCGGTCAGCGAGTTTATGGCATTCGTAGCAATCCTATTTCTACGAGCAGTCCTCTGTCCAGTTGGAGCGATGTCGGACTGTTGGTCGGCAAAATATAACATGTACTTCTTTGTATTTGTTCTTTGCAGTGCGCCGTTGACATCATGGACCAGAAGGCGCGTGCATACACAGTGCGCGCAGGAACACGCCGGTGGCCCGTTGCAGTGTTTTATAACATACTTGACCTGGCAGCGATGAACGCGCATGTTTTGTACACGGCATGTACGGGGTCCACAGAGAGTAGGAGAGTTTTTATGTGTACTCTTGCTGAGGAACTCCGTCTTCGTTTCCTACAGGAAAAGGAGTTGAAGAGAACGCCACGTCCTTCGCCTGCTCCTGGAAAGAAGACTACGTGTCAGGTGCAGACAAACTGCAACCGGAACCACAGCATAACCCCGTGCGCTGCATGCGGCAAGTACACCTGTCGCAAGTGTAGGGCAGAGTGTCCCTGGCTGTGTGGCAACTGTGTACCTAAAACTACATGAAGGTACGTCGATAAGTATATTTATATATATATGAATGAATTAATGTTTCAATTTATATAGCGCCTTATCTAAATACCCAAGGCGCTTTACAATTGTTAACACAGCTACGTTACAGACAACCAATCACACACACATATATATACACACACACTATTATTTGAACATAACCAAAAATCTCTTCTCTTTCTGTTCCACAGTCGCACATCATGAAACCCGGTGTCACGGTCTGCCCCGCATCTCCTGCCATTTCATGTCTGTTTCCGTGTTAGTCCTCTGTTTATTTCTCGTCGTGGTTGCTGGTTATTTTTCTCATGGTTGCTGGAATTGGATTCCCGTTCTGTTATGACCCATGCCTGTGATATTTTCACAGAATCAATTTATACATGAATGAATTCGTTCTAAATATAACATGTACTTCTGTGCGTGCATACACAGTGCGCGCAGGAACACGCCGGTGGCCCGTTGACCTTGGCAGCGATGAACGATGAACCTGCCGCAAATGTAAGAAAGAGGGTCCCTGGCTGGTACACATGAATAAATTCGTTCAAAATATAACATGTACTTTGTTCTTTGCAGTGCGCCGTTGACAGACATCATGAAGGTGCGTGCATACACAGTGCGCGCAGGAACACGCCGGTGGCCCGTTGCATGCAGCGAGTACACCCTGGCTGTGTAGCAACTGTTGGCTACAACTACATGAAGGTACGTTGATAAGTAGGCCTACATACGTAACACCACATATGTTACGTATTTTTGTCTTCTGAAAGATTTTATTCAAAATGTATGGTGTACCTTGAATTGTTCTCCACAGCATCAACGCGTGTGTTGCATGCGGCAAGTGCATCTGGCGAGTACACCCTCAACTTCAAGACACCCTCAACTTTCTTGACATTCCACTTCAAGAAACCCGGAATAGACATCCATGTTTGATCAAAATAAAGTTGTTTTACAGCACATGAATTTGTTCTTCCTGTCTTTTCCTCTCCTTTTCCAGTCTGCTGTTTAGATCACAACATTTATCAGCCATATATATAATTGCGCCATATAATTTCTTAGCTTTTCAAACGCGAATTCAAACGCGGAAACAGAAAGTGTAACAAATATTATATAGTGTAGTAAATATACAAAGAGCTTCAAACAATATACAAAGAGGTTCAGACAATTTTATTTATTTTTATTGTTTGACGCGACTCATTTGAGAAACTCTCTACGTGCGCTTGAATTGTATTTTTTGAAACACGAGTCTACAAAATTTCCGCTGTTTGTTGTAGGATCGGTAACATATACAGTCTGCTTGTTTGTAACCAAGTTTTTCGTGAAGTATCACGTTTGGTGCCTTGTATGAGCTTGGAGGTGAGCCGCTTGTGCTTTGGCAGGCGTATGAGCTGGGGGTGAGACGCTTCCACCGCATTACCAAGACAATGGGCGTTAATCTCTTCACAGCAGGGGAGTGGGCTACATGGACCTTACTAAGCCTTGCGAAAATTTTCGCGGCCGTCGGGTTCCTAGTGTTAAAAAATGTCATTGTACCCATCGCAGTACCCATCGTCGCGGTGGTACCCATCGTCATTGGGAGTGTGGCATCCTGGGAGGCCCGGCCGGCGTCACTGGGAACCGGGGCAGAATCCTGGGGAGCCGGGGCGGAGTCCTGGGGAGAACTTTTACCAATCTACATTTAAAAAAATGTCATTGTACCCATCGCAGTACCCATCGTCGCGGTGGTACCCATCGTCATTGGGAGTGTGGCATCCTGGGAAGCCCGGCCGGCGTCACTGGGAACTGGGGCAGAATCCTGGGGAGCCGGGGCGGAGTCCTTGGGAGAACTTTTACCAATCTACATTAAAAAAAATGTCATTGTACCCATCGCAGTACCCATCGTCGCGGTGGTACCCATCGTCATTGGGAGTGTGGCATCCTGGGAGGCCCGGCCGGCGTCACTGGGAACCGGGGCAGAATCCTGGGGAGCCGGGGCGGAGTCCTGGGGAGAACTTTTACCAATCTACATTTAAAAAAATGTCATTGTACCCATCGCAGTACCCATCGTCGCGGTGGTACCCATCGTCATTGGGAGTGTGGCATCCTGGGAGGCCCGGCCGGCGTCACTGGGAACCGGGGCAGAATCCTGGGGAGCCGGGGCGGAGTCCTGGCGAATTCTTTTACCAATCTACAGTAAAAAAAATGTCATGGTACCCGTTGCAGTACCCAGTGTCATGGTGGTACCCATCGTCATTGGGAGTGTGGCATCCTGGGATGCCCGGCCGGCGTCACTGGGAACCGGGGCAGAATCCTGGGGAGCCGGGGCGGAGTCCTGGGGAGAACTTTTACCAATCTACATTTTAAAAAATGTCATTGTACCCATCGCAGTACCCATCATCGCGGTGGTACCCATCGTCATTGGGAGTGTGGCATCCTGGGAAGCCCGGCCGGCGTCACTGGGAACTGGGGCAGAATCCTGGGGAGCCGGGGCGGAGTCCTGGGGAGAACTTTTACCAATCTACATTTAAAAAAATGTCATTGTACCCATCGCAGTACCCATCGTCGCGGTGGTACCCATCATCATTGGGAGTGTGGAATCCTGGGAAGCCCGGCCGGCGTCACTGGGAACTGGGGCAGAATCCTGGGGAGCCGGGGCGGAGTCCTGGGGAGAACTTTTACCAATCTACATTTAAAAAAATGTCATTGTACCCATCGCAGTACCCATCGTCGCGGTGGTACCCATCGTCATTGGGAGTGTGGCATCCTGGGAAGCCCGGCCGGCGTCACTGGGAACCGGGGCAGAATCCTGGGGAGCCGGGGCGGAGTCCTGGGGAGAACTTTTACCAATCTACATTTTAAAAAATGTTATTGTACCCATCGCAGTACCCATCGTCGCGGTGGTACCCATCGTCATTGGGAGTGTGGCATCCTGGGAGGCCCGGCCGGCGTCACTGGGAACCGGGGCAGAATCCTGGGGAGCCGGGGCGGAGTCCTGGGGAGAACTTTTACCAATCTACATTTTAAAAAATGTCATTGTACCCATCGCAGTACCCATCGTCGCGGTGGTACCCATCGTCATTGGGAGTGTGGCATCCTGGGAAGCCCGGCCGGCGTCACTGGGAACCGGGGCAGAATCCTGGGGAGCCGGGGCGGAGTCCTGGCGAATTCTTTTACCAATCTACAGTAAAAAAAATGTCATAGTACCCGTTGCAGTACCCAGTGTCGTGGTGGTACCTATCGTCATTGGGAGTGTGGCATCCTGGGATGCCCGGCCCGCGTCACTGGGAACCGGGGCAGAATCCTGGGGAGCCGGGGCGGAGTCCTGGGGAGAACTTTTACCAATCTACATTTTAAAAAATGTCATTGTACCCATCGCAGTACCCATCGTCGCGGTGGTACCCATCGTCATTGGGAGTGTGGCATCCTGGGAGGCCCGGCCGGCGTCACTGGGAACCGGGGCAGAATCCTGGGGAGCCGGGGCGGAGTCCTGGGGAGAACTTTTACCAATCTACATTTTAAAAAATGTCATTGTACCCATCGCAGTACCCATCGTCGCGGTGGTACCCATCGTCATTGGGAGTGTGGCATCCTGGGAGGCCCGGCCGGCGTCACTGGGAACCGGGGCAGAATCCTGGGGAGCCGGGGCGGAGTCCTGGCGAATTCTTTTACCAATCTACAGTAAAAAAAATGTCATGGTACCCATCGCAGTACCCATCGTCGTGGTGGTACCCATCGTCATTGGGAGTGTGGCATCCTGGGAGGCCCGGCCAGCGTCACTGGGAACCGGGGCAGAATCCTGGGGAGCCGGGGCGGAGTCCTGGGGAGAACTTTTACCAATCTACATTTAAAAAAATGTCATTGTACCCATCGCAGTACCCATCGTCGCGGTGGTACCCATCGTCATTGGGAGTGTGGCATCCTGGGAGGCCCGGCCGGCGTCACTGGGAACCGGGGCAGAATCCTGGGGAGCCGGGGCGGAGTCCTGGCGAATTCTTTTACCAATCTACAGTAAAAAAAATGTCATGGTACCCGTTGCAGTACCCAGTGTCGTGGTGGTACCCATCGTCATTGGGAGTGTGGCATCCTGGGATGCCCGGCCGGCGTCACTGGGAACCGGGGCAGAATCCTGGGGAGCCGGGGCGGAGTCCTGGGGAGAACTTTTACCAATCTACATTTTTAAAAATGTCATTGTACCCATCGCAGTACTCATCGTCGCGGTGGTACCCATCGTCATTGGGAGTGTGGCATCCTGGGATGCCCGGCCGGCGTCACTGGGAACCGGGGCAGAATCCTGGGGAGCCGGGGCGGAGTCCTGGGGAGAACTTTTACCAATCTACATTTTAAAAAATGTCATTGTACCCATCGCAGTACCCATCGTCGTGGTGGTACCCATCGTCATTGGGAGTGTGGCATCCTGGGAGGCCCGGCCGGCGTCACTGGGAACCGGGGCAGAATCCTGGGGAGCCGGGGCGGAGTCCTGGCGAATTCTTTTACCAATCTACAGTAAAAAAAATGTCATGGTACCCGTTGCAGTACCCAGTGTCGTGGTGGTACCCATCGTCATTGGGAGTGTGGCATCCTGGGAAGCCCGGCCGGCGTCACTGGGAACTGGGGCAGAATCCTGGGGAGCCGGGGCGGAGTCCTGGGGAGAACTTTTACCAATCTACATTTTAAAAAATGTCATGGTACCCATCGCAGTACTCATCGTCGCGGTGGTACCCATCGTCATTGGGAGTGTGGCATCCTGGGATGCCCGGCCGGCGTCACTGGGAATCGGGGCAGAATCCTGGGGAGCCGGGGCGGAGTCCTGGGGAGAACTTTTACCAATCTACATTTAAAAAAATGTCATTGTACCCATCGCAGTACCCATCGTCGCGGTGGTAGCCATCGTCATTGGGAGTGTGGCATCCTGGGAGGCCCGGCCGGCGTCACTGGGAACCGGGGCAGAATCCTGGGGAGCCGGGGCGGAGTCCTGGGGAGAACTTTTACCAATCTACATTTTAAAAAATGTCATTGTACCCATCGCAGTACCCATCGTCGCGGTGGTACCCATCGTCATTGGGAGTGTGGCATCCTGGGAGGCCCGGCCGGCGTCACTGGGAACCGGGGCAGAATCCTGGGGAGCCGGGGCGGAGTCCTGGGGAGAACTTTTACCAATCTACATTTAAAAAAATGTCATTGTACCCATCGCAGTACCCATCGTCGCGGTGGTACCCATCGTCATTGGGAGTGTGGCATCCTGGGAGGCCCGGCCGGCGTCACTGGGAACCGGGGCAGAATCCTGGGGAGCCGGGGCGGAGTCCTGGCGAATTCTTTTACCAATCTACAGTAAAAAAAATGTCATGGTACCCGTTGCAGTACCCAGTGTCATGGTGGTACCCATCGTCATTGGGAGTGTGGCATCCTGGGATGCCCGGCCGGCGTCACTGGGAACCGGGGCAGAATCCTGGGGAGCCGGGGCGGAGTCCTGGGGAGAACTTTTACCAATCTACATTTTAAAAAATGTCATTGTACCCATCGCAGTACCCATCATCGCGGTGGTACCCATCGTCATTGGGAGTGTGGCATCCTGGGAAGCCCGGCCGGCGTCACTGGGAACTGGGGCAGAATCCTGGGGAGCCGGGGCGGAGTCCTGGGGAGAACTTTTACCAATCTACATTTTAAAAAATGTCATTGTACCCATCGCAGTACCCATCGTCGCGGTGGTACCCATCATCATTGGGAGTGTGGAATCCTGGGAAGCCCGGCCGGCGTCACTGGGAACTGGGGCAGAATCCTGGGGAGCCAGGGCGGAGTCCTGGGGAGAACTTTTACCAATCTACATTTAAAAAAATGTCATTGTACCCGTTGCAGTACCCAGTGTCGTGGTGGTACCCATCGTCATTGGGAGTGTGGCATCCTGGGAAGCCCGGCCGGCGTCACTGGGAACCGGGGCAGAATCCTGGGGAGCCGGGGCGGAGTCCTGGGGAGAACTTTTACCAATCTACATTTTAAAAAATGTCATTGTACCCATCGCAGTACCCATCGTCGCGGTGGTACCCATCGTCATTGGGAGTGTGGCATCCTGGGAGGCCCGGCCGGCGTCACTGGGAACCGGGGCAGAATCCTGGGGAGCCGGGGCGGAGTCCTGGGGAGAACTTTTACCAATCTACATTTTAAAAAATGTCATTGTACCCATCGCAGTACCCATCGTCGCGGTGGTACCCATCGTCATTGGGAGTGTGGCATCCTGGGAGGCCCGGCCGGCGTCACTGGGAACCGGGGCAGAATCCTGGGGAGCCGGGGCGGAGTCCTGGCGAATTCTTTTACCAATCTACAGTAAAAAAAATGTCATGGTACCCATTGCAGTACCCATCGTCGTGGTGGTACCCATCGTCATTGGGAGTGTGGCATCCTGGGAGGCCCGGCCAGCGTCACTGGGAACCGGGGCAGAATCCTGGGGAGCCGGGGCGGAGTCCTGGGGAGAACTTTTACCAATCTACATTTAAAAAAATGTCATTGTACCCATCGCAGTACCCATCGTCGCGGTGGTACCCATCGTCATTGGGAGTGTGGCATCCTGGGAGGCCCGGCCGGCGTCACTGGGAACCGGGGCAGAATCCTGGGGAGCCGGGGCGGAGTCCTGGCGAATTCTTTTACCAATCTACAGTAAAAAAAATGTCATGGTACCCGTTGCAGTACCCAGTGTCGTGGTGGTACCCATCGTCATTGGGAGTGTGGCATCCTGGGATGCCCGGCCGGCGTCACTGGGAACCGGGGCAGAATCCTGGGGAGCCGGGGCGGAGTCCTGGGGAGAACTTTTACCAATCTACATTTTTAAAAATGTCATTGTACCCATCGCAGTACTCATCGTCGCGGTGGTACCCATCGTCATTGGGAGTGTGGCATCCTGGGATGCCCGGCCGGCGTCACTGGGAACCGGGGCAGAATCCTGGGGAGCCGGGGCGGAGTCCTGGGGAGAACTTTTACCAATCTACATTTTAAAAAATGTCATTGTACCCATCGCAGTACCCATCGTCGTGGTGGTACCCATCGTCATTGGGAGTGTGGCATCCTGGGAGGCCCGGCCGGCGTCACTGGGAACCGGGGCAGAATCCTGGGGAGCCGGGGCGGAGTCCTGGCGAATTCTTTTACCAATCTACAGTAAAAAAAATGTCATGGTACCCGTTGCAGTACCCAGTGTCGTGGTGGTACCCATCGTCATTGGGAGTGTGGCATCCTGGGAAGCCCGGCCGGCGTCACTGGGAACTGGGGCAGAATCCTGGGGAGCCGGGGCGGAGTCCTGGGGAGAACTTTTACCAATCTACATTTTAAAAAATGTCATGGTACCCATCGCAGTACTCATCGTCGCGGTGGTACCCATCGTCATTGGGAGTGTGGCATCCTGGGATGCCCGGCCGGCGTCACTGGGAATCGGGGCAGAATCCTGGGGAGCCGGGGCGGAGTCCTGGGGAGAACTTTTACCAATCTACATTTAAAAAAATGTCATTGTACCCATCGCAGTACCCATCGTCGCGGTGGTAGCCATCGTCATTGGGAGTGTGGCATCCTGGGAGGCCCGGCCGGCGTCACTGGGAACTGGGGCAGAATCCTGGGGAGCCGGGGCGGAGTCCTGGGGAGAACTTTTACCAATCTACATTTTAAAAAATGTCATTGTACCCATCGCAGTACCCATCGTCGCGGTGGTACCCATCGTCATTGGGAGTGTGGCATCCTGGGAAGCCCGGCCGGCGTCACTGGGAACTGGGGCAGAATCCTGGGGAGCCGGGGCGGAGTCCTGGGGAGAACTTTTACCAATCTACATTTAAAAAAATGTCATGGTACCCGTTGCAGTACCCAGTGTCGTGGTGGTGGTACCCATCGTCATTGGGAGTGTGGCATCCTGGGAGGCCCGGCCGGCGTCACTGGGAACCGGGGCAGAATCCTGGGGAGCCGGGGCGGAGTCCTGGGGAGAACTTTTACCAATCTACATTTAAAAAAATGTCATTGTACCCATCGCAGTACCCATCGTCGCGGTGGTACCCATCGTCATTGGGAGTGTGGCATCCTGGGAGGCCCGGCCGGCGTCACTGGGAACCGGGGCAGAATCCTGGGGAGCCGGGGCGGAGTCCTGGCGAATTCTTTTACCAATCTACAGTAAAAAAAATGTCATGGTACCCGTTGCAGTACCCAGTGTCGTGGTGGTACCTATCGTCATTGGGAGTGTGGCATCCTGGGATGCCCGGCCCGCGTCACTGGGAACCGGGGCAGAATCCTGGGGAGCCGGGGCGGAGTCCTGGGGAGAACTTTTACCAATCTACATTTTAAAAAATGTCATTGTACCCATCGCAGTACCCATCATCGCGGTGATACCCATCGTCATTGGGAGTGTGGCATCCTGGGAAGCCCGGCCGGCGTCACTGGGAACTGGGGCAGAATCCTGGGGAGCCGGGGCGGAGTCCTGGGGAGAACTTTTACCAATCTACATTTAAAAAAATGTCATTGTACCCATCGCAGTACCCATCGTCACGGTGGTACCCATCGTCATTGGGAGTGTGGCATCCTGGGAAGCCCGGCCGGCGTCACTGGGAACTGGGGCAGAATCCTGGAGAGCCGGGGCGGAGTCCTGGGGAGAACTTTTACCAATCTACATTTTAAAAAATGTCATTGTACCCATCGCAGTACCCATCGTCGCGGTGGTACCCATCGTCATTGGGAGTGTGGCATCCTGGGAGGCCCGGCCGGCGTCACTGGGAACCGGGGCAGAATCCTGGGGAGCCGGGGCGGAGTCCTGGGGAGAACTTTTACCAATCTACATTTAAAAAATGTCATTGTACCCATCGCAGTACCCATCGTCGCGGTGGTACCCATCGTCATTGGGAGTGTGGCATCCTGGGAGGCCCGGCCGGCGTCACTGGGAACCGGGGCAGAATCCTGGGGAGCCGGGGCGGAGTCCTGGGGAGAACTTTTACCAATCTACATTTAAAAAAATGTCATTGTACCCATCGCAGTACCCATCGTCGCGGTGGTACCCATCGTCATTGGGAGTGTGGCATCCTGGGAAGCCCGGCCGGCGTCACTGGGAACTGGGGCAGAATCCTGGGGAGCCGGGGCGGAGTCCTTGGGAGAACTTTTACCAATCTACATTAAAAAAAATGTCATTGTACCCATCGCAGTACCCATCGTCGCGGTGGTACCCATCGTCATTGGGAGTGTGGCATCCTGGGAGGCCCGGCCGGCGTCACTGGGAACCGGGGCAGAATCCTGGGGAGCCGGGGCGGAGTCCTGGGGAGAACTTTTACCAATCTACATTTAAAAAAATGTCATTGTACCCATCGCAGTACCCATCGTCGCGGTGGTACCCATCGTCATTGGGAGTGTGGCATCCTGGGAGGCCCGGCCGGCGTCACTGGGAACCGGGGCAGAATCCTGGGGAGCCGGGGCGGAGTCCTGGCGAATTCTTTTACCAATCTACAGTAAAAAAAATGTCATGGTACCCGTTGCAGTACCCAGTGTCATGGTGGTACCCATCGTCATTGGGAGTGTGGCATCCTGGGATGCCCGGCCGGCGTCACTGGGAACCGGGGCAGAATCCTGGGGAGCCGGGGCGGAGTCCTGGGGAGAACTTTTACCAATCTACATTTTAAAAAATGTCATTGTACCCATCGCAGTACCCATCATCGCGGTGGTACCCATCGTCATTGGGAGTGTGGCATCCTGGGAAGCCCGGCCGGCGTCACTGGGAACTGGGGCAGAATCCTGGGGAGCCGGGGCGGAGTCCTGGGGAGAACTTTTACCAATCTACATTTTAAAAAATGTCATTGTACCCATCGCAGTACCCATCGTCGCGGTGGTACCCATTGTCATTGGGAGTGTGGCATCCTGGGAAGCCCGGCCGGCGTCACTGGGAACCGGGGCAGAATCCTGGGGAGCCGGGGCGGAGTCCTGGCGAATTCTTTTACCAATCTACAGTAAAAAAAATGTCATAGTACCCGTTGCAGTACCCAGTGTCGTGGTGGTACCTATCGTCATTGGGAGTGTGGCATCCTGGGATGCCCGGCCCGCGTCACTGGGAACCGGGGCAGAATCCTGGGGAGCCGGGGCGGAGTCCTGGGGAGAACTTTTACCAATCTACATTTTAAAAAATGTCATTGTACCCATCGCAGTACCCATCGTCGCGGTGGTACCCATCGTCATTGGGAGTGTGGCATCCTGGGAGGCCCGGCCGGCGTCACTGGGAACCGGGGCAGAATCCTGGGGAGCCGGGGCGGAGTCCTGGGGAGAACTTTTACCAATCTACATTTTAAAAAATGTCATTGTACCCATCGCAGTACCCATCGTCGTGGTGGTACCCATCGTCATTGGGAGTGTGGCATCCTGGGAGGCCCGGCCGGCGTCACTGGGAACCGGGGCAGAATCCTGGGGAGCCGGGGCGGAGTCCTGGCGAATTCTTTTACCAATCTACAGTAAAAAAAATGTCATGGTACCCATCGCAGTACCCATCGTCGTGGTGGTACCCATCGTCATTGGGAGTGTGGCATCCTGGGAGGCCCGGCCAGCGTCACTGGGAACCGGGGCAGAATTCTGGGGAGCCGGGGCGGAGTCCTGGGGAGAACTTTTACCAATCTACATTTAAAAAAATGTCATTGTACCCATCGCAGTACCCATCGTCGCGGTGGTACCCATCGTCATTGGGAGTGTGGCATCCTGGGAGGCCCGGCCGGCGTCACTGGGAACCGGGGCAGAATCCTGGGGAGCCGGGGCGGAGTCCTGGCGAATTCTTTTACCAATTTACAGTAAAAAAAATGTCATGGTACCCGTTGCAGTACCCAGTGTCGTGGTGGTACCCATCGTCATTGGGAGTGTGGCATCCTGGGATGCCCGGCCGGCGTCACTGGGAACCGGGGCAGAATCCTGGGGAGCCGGGGCGGAGTCCTGGGGAGAACTTTTACCAATCTACATTTTTAAAAATGTCATTGTACCCATCGCAGTACTCATCGTCGCGGTGGTACCCATCGTCATTGGGAGTGTGGCATCCTGGGATGCCCGGCTGGCGTCACTGGGAACCGGGGCAGAATCCTGGGGAGCCGGGGCGGAGTCCTGGGGAGAACTTTTACCAATCTACATTTTAAAAAATGTCATTGTACCCATCGCAGTACCCATCGTCGTGGTGGTACCCATCGTCATTGGGAGTGTGGCATCCTGGGAGGCCCGGCCGGCGTCACTGGGAACCGGGGCAGAATCCTGGGGAGCCGGGGCGGAGTCCTGGCGAATTCTTTTACCAATCTACAGTAAAAAAAATGTCATGGTACCCGTTGCAGTACCCAGTGTCGTGGTGGTACCCATCGTCATTGGGAGTGTGGCATCCTGGGAAGCCCGGCCGGCGTCACTGGGAACTGGGGCAGAATCCTGGGGAGCCGGGGCGGAGTCCTGGGGAGAACTTTTACCAATCTACATTTTAAAAAATGTCATGGTACCCATCGCAGTACTCATCGTCGCGGTGGTACCCATCGTCATTGGGAGTGTGGCATCCTGGGATGCCCGGCCGGCGTCACTGGGAATCGGGGCAGAATCCTGGGGAGCCGGGGCGGAGTCCTGGGGAGAACTTTTACCAATCTACATTTAAAAAAATGTCATTGTACCCATCGCAGTACCCATCGTCGCGGTGGTAGCCATCGTCATTGGGAGTGTGGCATCCTGGGATGCCCGGCCGGCGTCACTGGGAATCGGGGCAGAATCCTGGGGAGCCGGGGCGGAGTCCTGGGGAGAACTTTTACCAATCTACATTTAAAAAAATGTCATTGTACCCATCGCAGTACCCATCGTCGCGGTGGTAGCCATCGTCATTGGGAGTGTGGCATCCTGGGAGGCCCGGCCGGCGTCACTGGGAACCGGGGCAGAATCCTGGGGAGCCGGGGCGGAGTCCTGGGGAGAACTTTTACCAATCTACATTTTAAAAAATGTCATTGTACCCATCGCAGTACCCATCGTCGCGGTGGTACCCATCGTCATTGGGAGTGTGGCATCCTGGGAAGCCCGGCCGGCGTCACTGGGAACTGGGGCAGAATCCTGGGGAGCCGGGGCGGAGTCCTGGGGAGAACTTTTACCAATCTACATTTAAAAAAATGTCATGGTACCCGTTGCAGTACCCAGTGTCGTGGTGGTGGTACCCATCGTCATTGGGAGTGTGGCATCCTGGGAGGCCCGGCCGGCGTCACTGGGAACCGGGGCAGAATCCTGGGGAGCCGGGGCGGAGTCCTGGGGAGAACTTTTACCAATCTACATTTAAAAAAATGTCATTGTACCCATCGCAGTACCCATCGTCGCGGTGGTACCCATCGTCATTGGGAGTGTGGCATCCTGGGAGGCCCGGCCGGCGTCACTGGGAACCGGGGCAGAATCCTGGGGAGCCGGGGCGGAGTCCTGGCGAATTCTTTTACCAATCTACAGTAAAAAAAATGTCATGGTACCCGTTGCAGTACCCAGTGTCGTGGTGGTACCTATCGTCATTGGGAGTGTGGCATCCTGGGATGCCCGGCCCGCGTCACTGGGAACCGGGGCAGAATCCTGGGGAGCCGGGGCGGAGTCCTGGGGAGAACTTTTACCAATCTACATTTTAAAAAATGTCATTGTACCCATCGCAGTACCCATCATCGCGGTGATACCCATCGTCATTGGGAGTGTGGCATCCTGGGAAGCCCGGCCGGCGTCACTGGGAACTGGGGCAGAATCCTGGGGAGCCGGGGCGGAGTCCTGGGGAGAACTTTTACCAATCTACATTTAAAAAAATGTCATTGTACCCATCGCAGTACCCATCGTCGCGGTGGTACCCATCGTCATTGGGAGTGTGGCATCCTGGGATGCCCGGCCGGCGTCACTGGGAACCGGGGCAGAATCCTGGGGAGCCGGGGCGGAGTCCTGGGGAGAACTTTTACCAATCTACATTTTTAAAAATGTCATTGTACCCATCGCAGTACCCATCGTCGTGGTGGTACCCATCGTCATTGGGAGTGTGGCATCCTGGGAGGCCTGGCCGGCGTCACTGGGAACCGGGGCAGAATCCTGGGGAGCCGGGGCGGAGTCCTGGCGAATTCTTTTACCAATCTACAGTAAAAAAAATGTCATGGTACCCGTTGCAGTACCCAGTGTCGTGGTGGTACCCATCGTCATTGGGAGTGTGGCATCCTGGGAAGCCCGGCCGGCGTCACTGGGAACTGGGGCAGAATCCTGGGGAGCCGGGGCGGAGTCCTGGGGAGAACTTTTACCAATCTACATTTTAAAAAATGTCATGGTACCCATCGCAGTACTCATCGTCGCGGTGGTACCCATCGTCATTGGGAGTGTGGCATCCTGGGATGCCCGGCCGGCGTCACTGGGAATCGGGGCAGAATCCTGGGGAGCCGGGGCGGAGTCCTGGGGAGAACTTTTACCAATCTACATTTAAAAAAATGTCATTGTACCCATCGCAGTACCCATCGTCGCGGTGGTAGCCATCGTCATTGGGAGTGTGGCATCCTGGGAGGCCCGGCCGGCGTCACTGGGAACCGGGGCAGAATCCTGGGGAGCCGGGGCGGAGTCCTGGGGAGAACTTTTACCAATCTACATTTAAAAAAATGTCATTGTACCCATCGCAGTACCCATCGTCGCGGTGGTACCCATCGTCATTGGGAGTGTGGCATCCTGGGAAGCCCGGCCGGCGTCACTGGGAACTGGGGCAGAATCCTGGGGAGCCGGGGCGGAGTCCTGGGGAGAACTTTTACCAATCTACATTTAAAAAAATGTCATGGTACCCGTTGCAGTACCCAGTGTCGTGGTGGTGGTACCCATCGTCATTGGGAGTGTGGCATCCTGGGAGGCCCGGCCGGCGTCACTGGGAACCGGGGCAGAATCCTGGGGAGCCGGGGCGGAGTCCTGGCGAATTCTTTTACCAATCTACAGTAAAAAAAATGTCATGGTACCCGTTGCAGTACCCAGTGTCGTGGTGGTACCTATCGTCATTGGGAGTGTGGCATCCTGGGATGCCCGGCCCGCGTCACTGGGAACCGGGGCAGAATCCTGGGGAGCCGGGGCGGAGTCCTGGGGAGAACTTTTACCAATCTACATTTTAAAAAATGTCATTGTACCCATCGCAGTACCCATCATCGCGGTGATACCCATCGTCATTGGGAGTGTGGCATCCTGGGAAGCCCGGCCGGCGTCACTGGGAACTGGGGCAGAATCCTGGGGAGCCGGGGCGGAGTCCTGGGGAGAACTTTTACCAATCTACATTTTAAAAAATGTCATTGTACCCATCGCAGTACCCATCGTCGCGGTGGTACCCATCGTCATTGGGAGTGTGGCATCCTGGGAAGCCCGGCCGGCGTCACTGGGAACTGGGGCAGAATCCTGGAGAGCCGGGGCGGAGTCCTGGGGAGAACTTTTACCAATCTACATTTTAAAAAATGTCATTGTACCCATCGCAGTACCCATCGTCGCGGTGGTACCCATCGTCATTGGGAGTGTGGCATCCTGGGAGGCCCGGCCGGCGTCACTGGGAACCGGGGCAGAATCCTGGGGAGCCGGGGCGGAGTCCTGGGGAGAACTTTTACCAATCTACATTTAAAAAATGTCATTGTACCCATCGCAGTACCCATCGTCGCGGTGGTACCCATCGTCATTGGGAGTGTGGCATCCTGGGAGGCCCGGCCGGCGTCACTGGGAACCGGGGCAGAATCCTGGGGAGCCGGGGCGGAGTCCTGGGGAGAACTTTTACCAATCTACATTTAAAAAAATGTCATTGTACCCATCGCAGTACCCATCGTCGCGGTGGTACCCATCGTCATTGGGAGTGTGGCATCCTGGGAAGCCCGGCCGGCGTCACTGGGAACTGGGGCAGAATCCTGGGGAGCCGGGGCGGAGTCCTTGGGAGAACTTTTACCAATCTACATTAAAAAAAATGTCATTGTACCCATCGCAGTACCCATCGTCGCGGTGGTACCCATCGTCATTGGGAGTGTGGCATCCTGGGAGGCCCGGCCGGCGTCACTGGGAACCGGGGCAGAATCCTGGGGAGCCGGGGCGGAGTCCTGGGGAGAACTTTTACCAATCTACATTTAAAAAAATGTCATTGTACCCATCGCAGTACCCATCGTCGCGGTGGTACCCATCGTCATTGGGAGTGTGGCATCCTGGGAAGCCCGGCCGGCGTCACTGGGAACTGGGGCAGAATCCTGGAGAGCCGGGGCGGAGTCCTGGGGAGAACTTTTACCAATCTACATTTTAAAAAATGTCATTGTACCCATCGCAGTACCCATCGTCGCGGTGGTACCCATCGTCATTGGGAGTGTGGCATCCTGGGAGGCCCGGCCGGCGTCACTGGGAACCGGGGCAGAATCCTGGGGAGCCGGGGCGGAGTCCTGGGGAGAACTTTTACCAATCTACATTTTAAAAAATGTCATTGTACCCATCGCAGTACCCATCGTCGCGGTGGTACCCATCGTCATTGGGAGTGTGGCATCCTGGGAAGCCCGGCCGGCGTCACTGGGAACTGGGGCAGAATCCTGGGGAGCCGGGGCGGAGTCCTTGGGAGAACTTTTACCAATCTACATTTAAAAAAATGTCATTGTACCCATCGCAGTACCCATCGTCGCGGTGGTACCCATCGTCATTGGGAGTGTGGCATCCTGGGAGGCCCGGCCGGCGTCACTGGGAACCGGGGCAGAATCCTGGGGAGCCGGGGCGGAGTCCTGGCGAATTCTTTTACCAATCTACAGTAAAAAAAATGTCATGGTACCCGTTGCAGTACCCAGTGTCATGGTGGTACCCATCGTCATTGGGAGTGTGGCATCCTGGGATGCCCGGCCGGCGTCACTGGGAACCGGGGCAGAATCCTGGGGAGCCGGGGCAGAGTCCTGGGGAGAACTTTTACCAATCTACATTTTAAAAAATGTCATTGTACCCATCGCAGTACCCATCATCGCGGTGGTACCCATCGTCATTGGGAGTGTGGCATCCTGGGAAGCCCGGCCGGCGTCACTGGGAACTGGGGCAGAATCCTGGGGAGCCGGGGCGGAGTCCTGGGGAGAACTTTTACCAATCTACATTTAAAAAAATGTCATTGTACCCATCGCAGTACCCATCGTCGCGGTGGTACCCATCATCATTGGGAGTGTGGAATCCTGGGAAGCCCGGCCGGCGTCACTGGGAACTGGGGCAGAATCCTGGGGAGCCGGGGCGGAGTCCTGGGGAGAACTTTTACCAATCTACATTTAAAAAAATGTCATTGTACCCATCGCAGTACCCATCGTCGCGGTGGTACCCATCGTCATTGGGAGTGTGGCATCCTGGGAAGCCCGGCCGGCGTCACTGGGAACCGGGGCAGAATCCTGGGGAGCCGGGGCGGAGTCCTGGGGAGAACTTTTACCAATCTACATTTTAAAAAATGTCATTGTACCCATCGCAGTACCCATCGTCGCGGTGGTACCCATCGTCATTGGGAGTGTGGCATCCTGGGAGGCCCGGCCGGCGTCACTGGGAACCGGGGCAGAATCCTGGGGAGCCGGGGCGGAGTCCTGGGGAGAACTTTTACCAATCTACATTTTAAAAAATGTCATTGTACCCATCGCAGTACCCATCGTCGCGGTGGTACCCATCGTCATTGGGAGTGTGGCATCCTGGGAAGCCCGGCCGGCGTCACTGGGAACCGGGGCAGAATCCTGGGGAGCCGGGGCGGAGTCCTGGCGAATTCTTTTACCAATCTACAGTAAAAAAAATGTCATAGTACCCGTTGCAGTACCCAGTGTCGTGGTGGTACCTATCGTCATTGGGAGTGTGGCATCCTGGGATGCCCGGCCCGCGTCACTGGGAACCGGGGCAGAATCCTGGGGAGCCGGGGCGGAGTCCTGGGGAGAACTTTTACCAATCTACATTTAAAAAAATGTCATTGTACCCATCGCAGTACCCATCGTCGCGGTGGTACCCATCGTCATTGGGAGTGTGGCATCCTGGGAAGCCCGGCCGGCGTCACTGGGAACCGGGGCAGAATCCTGGGGAGCCGGGGCGGAGTCCTGGGGAGAACTTTTACCAATCTACATTTTAAAAAATGTCATTGTACCCATCGCAGTACCCATCGTCGCGGTGGTACCCATCGTCATTGGGAGTGTGGCATCCTGGGAGGCCCGGCCGGCGTCACTGGGAACCGGGGCAGAATCCTGGGGAGCCGGGGCGGAGTCCTGGGGAGAACTTTTACCAATCTACATTTTAAAAAATGTCATTGTACCCATCGCAGTACCCATCGTCGCGGTGGTACCCATCGTCATTGGGAGTGTGGCATCCTGGGAAGCCCGGCCGGCGTCACTGGGAACCGGGGCAGAATCCTGGGGAGCCGGGGCGGAGTCCTGGCGAATTCTTTTACCAATCTACAGTAAAAAAAATGTCATAGTACCCGTTGCAGTACCCAGTGTCGTGGTGGTACCTATCGTCATTGGGAGTGTGGCATCCTGGGATGCCCGGCCCGCGTCACTGGGAACCGGGGCAGAATCCTGGGGAGCCGGGGCGGAGTCCTGGGGAGAACTTTTACCAATCTACATTTTAAAAAATGTCATTGTACCCATCGCAGTACCCATCGTCGCGGTGGTACCCATCGTCATTGGGAGTGTGGCATCCTGGGAGGCCCGGCCGGCGTCACTGGGAACCGGGGCAGAATCCTGGGGAGCCGGGGCGGAGTCCTGGGGAGAACTTTTACCAATCTACATTTTAAAAAATGTCATTGTACCCATCGCAGTACCCATCGTCGCGGTGGTACCCATCGTCATTGGGAGTGTGGCATCCTGGGAGGCCCGGCCGGCGTCACTGGGAACCGGGGCAGAATCCTGGGGAGCCGGGGCGGAGTCCTGGCGAATTCTTTTACCAATCTACAGTAAAAAAAATGTCATGGTACCCATCGCAGTACCCATCGTCGTGGTGGTACCCATCGTCATTGGGAGTGTGGCATCCTGGGAGGCCCGGCCGGCGTCACTGGGAACCGGGGCAGAATCCTGGGGAGCCGGGGCGGAGTCCTGGGGAGAACTTTTACCAATCTACATTTAAAAAAATGTCATTGTACCCATCGCAGTACCCATCGTCGCGGTGGTACCCATCGTCATTGGGAGTGTGGCATCCTGGGAGGCCCGGCCGGCGTCACTGGGAACCGGGGCAGAATCCTGGGGAGCCGGGGCGGAGTCCTGGCGAATTCTTTTACCAATCTACAGTAAAAAAAATGTCATGGTACCCGTTGCAGTACCCAGTGTCGTGGTGGTACCCATCGTCATTGGGAGTGTGGCATCCTGGGATGCCCGGCCGGCGTCACTGGGAACCGGGGCAGAATCCTGGGGAGCCGGGGCGGAGTCCTGGGGAGAACTTTTACCAATCTACATTTTAAAAAATGTCATTGTACCCATCGCAGTACCCATCGTCGTGGTGGTACCCATCGTCATTGGGAGTGTGGCATCCTGGGAGGCCCGGCCGGCGTCACTGGGAACCGGGGCAGAATCCTGGGGAGCCGGGGCGGAGTCCTGGGGAGAACTTTTACCAATCTACATTTAAAAA
This sequence comes from Brachyhypopomus gauderio, assembly GCF_052324685.1. NCBI lineage: Eukaryota > Metazoa > Chordata > Actinopteri > Gymnotiformes > Hypopomidae > Brachyhypopomus > Brachyhypopomus gauderio. The sequence goes on along the minus strand of NC_135211.1, from coordinate 38,213,279 downwards.
AATGTCATTGTACCCATCGCAGTACCCATCGTCGCGGTGGTACCCATCGTCATTGGGAGTGTGGCATCCTGGGAGGCCCGGCCGGTGTCACTGGGAACCGGGGCAGAATCCTGGGGAGCCGGGGCGGAGTCCTGGCGAATTCTTTTACCAATCTACAGTAAAAAAAATGTCATGGTACCCGTTGCAGTACCCAGTGTCGTGGTGGTACCTATCGTCATTGGGAGTGTGGCATCCTGGGATGCCCGGCCGGCGTCACTGGGAACCGGGGCAGAATCCTGGGGAGCCGGGGCGGAGTCCTGGGGAGAACTTTTACCAATCTACATTTTAAAAAATGTCATTGTACCCATCGCAGTACCCATCGTCGTGGTGGTACCCATCGTCATTGGGAGTGTGGCATCCTGGGAGGCCCGGCCGGCGTCACTGGGAACCGGGGCAGAATCCTGGGGAGCCGGGGCGGAGTCCTGGGGAGAACTTTTACCAATCTACATTTAAAAAAATGTCATTGTACCCATCGCAGTACCCATCGTCGCGGTGGTACCCATTGTCATTGGGAGTGTGGCATCCTGGGAGGCCCGGCCGGCGTCACTGGGAACCGGGGCAGAATCCTGGGGAGCCGGGGCGGAGTCCTGGCGAATTCTTTTACCAATCTACAGTAAAAAAAATGTCATGGTACCCGTTGCAGTACCCAGTGTCGTGGTGGTACCTATCGTCATTGGGAGTGTGGCATCCTGGGATGCCCGGCCCGCGTCACTGGGAACCGGGGCAGAATCCTGGGGAGCCGGGGCGGAGTCCTGGGGAGAACTTTTACCAATCTACATTTTAAAAAATGTCATTGTACCCATCGCAGTACCCATCATCGCGGTGATACCCATCGTCATTGGGAGTGTGGCATCCTGGGAAGCCCGGCCGGCGTCACTGGGAACTGGGGCAGAATCCTGGGGAGCCGGGGCGGAGTCCTGGGGAGAACTTTTACCAATCTACATTTTAAAAAATGTCATTGTACCCATCGCAGTACCCATCGTCGCGGTGGTACCCATCGTCATTGGGAGTGTGGCATCCTGGGAAGCCCGGCCGGCGTCACTGGGAACCGGGGCAGAATCCTGGGGAGCCGGGGCGGAGTCCTGGGGAGAACTTTTACCAATCTACATTTTAAAAAATGCCATTGTACCCATCGCAGTACCCATCGTCGCGGTGGTACCCATCGTCATTGGGAGTGTGGCATCCTGGGAGGCCCGGCCGGCGTCACTGGGAACCGGGGCAGAATCCTGGGGAGCCGGGGCAGAGTCCTGGGGAGAACTTTTACCAATCTACATTTTAAAAAATGTCATTGTACCCATCGCAGTACCCATCATCGCGGTGATACCCATCGTCATTGGGAGTGTGGCATCCTGGGAAGCCCGGCCGGCGTCACTGGGAACTGGGGCAGAATCCTGGGGAGCCGGGGCGGAGTCCTGGGGAGAACTTTTACCAATCTACATTTTAAAAAATGTCATTGTACCCATCGCAGTACCCATCGTCGCGGTGGTACCCATCGTCATTGGGAGTGTGGCATCCTGGGAAGCCCGGCCGGCGTCACTGGGAACTGGGGCAGAATCCTGGGGAGCCGGGGCGGAGTCCTGGGGAGAACTTTTACCAATCTACATTTTAAAAAATGTCATTGTACCCATCGCAGTACCCATCGTCGCGGTGGTACCCATCGTCATTGGGAGTGTGGCATCCTGGGAGGCCCGGCCGGCGTCACTGGGAACCGGGGCAGAATCCTGGGGAGCCGGGGCGGAGTCCTGGGGAGAACTTTTACCAATCTACATTTAAAAAAATGTCATTGTACCCATCGCAGTACCCATCGTCGCGGTGGTACCCATCGTCATTGGGAGTGTGGCATCCTGGGAAGCCCGGCCGGCGTCACTGGGAACTGGGGCAGAATCCTGGGGAGCCGGGGCGGAGTCCTTGGGAGAACTTTTACCAATCTACATTAAAAAAAATGTCATTGTACCCATCGCAGTACCCATCGTCGCGGTGGTACCCATCGTCATTGGGAGTGTGGCATCCTGGGAGGCCCGGCCGGCGTCACTGGGAACCGGGGCGGAGTCCTGGGGAGAACTTTTACCAATCTACATTTAAAAAAATGTCATTGTACCCATCGCAGTACCCATCGTCGCGGTGGTACCCATCGTCATTGGGAGTGTGGCATCCTGGGAGGCCCGGCCGGCGTCACTGGGAACCGGGGCAGAATCCTGGGGAGCCGGGGCGGAGTCCTGGCGAATTCTTTTACCAATCTACAGTAAAAAAAATGTCATGGTACCCGTTGCAGTACCCAGTGTCATGGTGGTACCCATCGTCATTGGGAGTGTGGCATCCTGGGATGCCCGGCCGGCGTCACTGGGAACCGGGGCAGAATCCTGGGGAGCCGGGGCGGAGTCCTGGGGAGAACTTTTACCAATCTACATTTTAAAAAATGTCATTGTACCCATCGCAGTACCCATCATCGCGGTGGTACCCATCGTCATTGGGAGTGTGGCATCCTGGGAAGCCCGGCCGGCGTCACTGGGAACTGGGGCAGAATCCTGGGGAGCCGGGGCGGAGTCCTGGGGAGAACTTTTACCAATCTACATTTTAAAAAATGTCATTGTACCCATCGCAGTACCCATCGTCGCGGTGGTACCCATCATCATTGGGAGTGTGGAATCCTGGGAAGCCCGGCCGGCGTCACTGGGAACTGGGGCAGAATCCTGGGGAGCCGGGGCGGAGTCCTGGGGAGAACTTTTACCAATCTACATTTAAAAAAATGTCATTGTACCCATCGCAGTACCCATCGTCGCGGTGGTACCCATCGTCATTGGGAGTGTGGCATCCTGGGAAGCCCGGCCGGCGTCACTGGGAACCGGGGCAGAATCCTGGGGAGCCGGGGCGGAGTCCTGGGGAGAACTTTTACCAATCTACATTTTAAAAAATGTCATTGTACCCATCGCAGTACCCATCGTCGCGGTGGTACCCATCGTCATTGGGAGTGTGGCATCCTGGGAGGCCCGGCCGGCGTCACTGGGAACCGGGGCAGAATCCTGGGGAGCCGGGGCGGAGTCCTGGGGAGAACTTTTACCAATCTACATTTTAAAAAATGTCATTGTACCCATCGCAGTACCCATCGTCGCGGTGGTACCCATCGTCATTGGGAGTGTGGCATCCTGGGAAGCCCGGCCGGCGTCACTGGGAACCGGGGCAGAATCCTGGGGAGCCGGGGCGGAGTCCTGGCGAATTCTTTTACCAATCTACAGTAAAAAAAATGTCATAGTACCCGTTGCAGTACCCAGTGTCGTGGTGGTACCTATCGTCATTGGGAGTGTGGCATCCTGGGATGCCCGGCCCGCGTCACTGGGAACCGGGGCAGAATCCTGGGGAGCCGGGGCGGAGTCCTGGGGAGAACTTTTACCAATCTACATTTTAAAAAATGTCATTGTACCCATCGCAGTACCCATCGTCGCGGTGGTACCCATCGTCATTGGGAGTGTGGCATCCTGGGAGGCCCGGCCGGCGTCACTGGGAACCGGGGCAGAATCCTGGGGAGCCGGGGCGGAGTCCTGGGGAGAACTTTTACCAATCTACATTTTAAAAAATGTCATTGTACCCATCGCAGTACCCATCGTCGCGGTGGTACCCATCGTCATTGGGAGTGTGGCATCCTGGGAAGCCCGGCCGGCGTCACTGGGAACCGGGGCAGAATCCTGGGGAGCCGGGGCGGAGTCCTGGGGAGAACTTTTACCAATCTACATTTTAAAAAATGTCATTGTACCCATCGCAGTACCCATCGTCGCGGTGGTACCCATCGTCATTGGGAGTGTGGCATCCTGGGAGGCCCGGCCGGCGTCACTGGGAACCGGGGCAGAATCCTGGGGAGCCGGGGCGGAGTCCTGGGGAGAACTTTTACCAATCTACATTTAAAAAAATGTCATTGTACCCATCGCAGTACCCATCGTCGCGGTGGTACCCATCGTCATTGGGAGTGTGGCATCCTGGGAAGCCCGGCCGGCGTCACTGGGAACTGGGGCAGAATCCTGGGGAGCCGGGGCGGAGTCCTGGGGAGAACTTTTACCAATCTACATTTAAAAAAATGTCATTGTACCCATCGCAGTACCCATCGTCGCGGTGGTACCCATCGTCATTGGGAGTGTGGCATCCTGGGAAGCCCGGCCGGCGTCACTGGGAACCGGGGCAGAATCCTGGGGAGCCGGGGCGGAGTCCTGGGGAGAACTTTTACCAATCTACATTTTAAAAAATGTCATTGTACCCATCGCAGTACCCATCGTCGCGGTGGTACCCATCGTCATTGGGAGTGTGGCATCCTGGGAGGCCCGGCCGGCGTCACTGGGAACCGGGGCAGAATCCTGGGGAGCCGGGGCGGAGTCCTGGGGAGAACTTTTACCAATCTACATTTTAAAAAATGTCATTGTACCCATCGCAGTACCCATCGTCGCGGTGGTACCCATCGTCATTGGGAGTGTGGCATCCTGGGAAGCCTGGCCGGCGTCACTGGGAACCGGGGCAGAATCCTGGGGAGCCGGGGCGGAGTCCTGGCGAATTCTTTTACCAATCTACAGTAAAAAAAATGTCATAGTACCCGTTGCAGTACCCAGTGTCGTGGTGGTACCTATCGTCATTGGGAGTGTGGCATCCTGGGATGCCCGGCCCGCGTCACTGGGAACCGGGGCAGAATCCTGGGGAGCCGGGGCGGAGTCCTGGGGAGAACTTTTACCAATCTACATTTTAAAAAATGTCATTGTACCCATCGCAGTACCCATCGTCGCTGTGGTACCCATCGTCATTGGGAGTGTGGCATCCTGGGAGGCCCGGCCGGCGTCACTGGGAACCGGGGCAGAATCCTGGGGAGCCGGGGCGGAGTCCTGGGGAGAACTTTTACCAATCTACATTTTAAAAAATGTCATTGTACCCATCGCAGTACCCATCGTCGCGGTGGTACCCATCGTCATTGGGAGTGTGGCATCCTGGGAGGCCCGGCCGGCGTCACTGGGAACCGGGGCAGAATCCTGGGGAGCCGGGGCGGAGTCCTGGGGAGAACTTTTACCAATCTACATTTAAAAAAATGTCATTGTACCCATCGCAGTACCCATCGTCGCGGTGGTACCCATCGTCATTGGGAGTGTGGCATCCTGGGAAGCCCGGCCGGCGTCACTGGGAACTGGGGCAGAATCCTGGGGAGCCGGGGCGGAGTCCTGGGGAGAACTTTTACCAATCTACATTTAAAAAAATGTCATTGTACCCATCGCAGTACCCATCGTCGCGGTGGTACCCATCGTCATTGGGAGTGTGGCATCCTGGGAGGCCCGGCCGGCGTCACTGGGAACCGGGGCAGAATCCTGGGGAGCCGGGGCGGAGTCCTGGCGAATTCTTTTACCAATCTACAGTAAAAAAAATGTCATGGTACCCGTTGCAGTACCCAGTGTCGTGGTGGTACCCATCGTCATTGGGAGTGTGGCATCCTGGGAGGCCCGGCCGGCGTCACTGGGAACCGGGGCAGAATCCTGGGGATCCGGGGCGGAGTCCTGGCGAATTCTTTTACCAATCTACAGTAAAAAAAATGTCATGGTACCCATTGCAGTACCCAGTGTCATGGTGGTACCCATCGTCATTGGGAGTGTGGCATCCTGGGATGCCCGGCCGGCGTCACTGGGAACCGGGGCAGAATCCTGGGGAGCCGGGGCGGAGTCCTGGGGAGAACTTTTACCAATCTACATTTAAAAAAATGTCATTGTACCCATCGCAGTACCCATCGTCGCGGTGGTACCCATCGTCATTGGGAGTGTGGCATCCTGGGAAGCCCGGCCGGCGTCACTGGGAACTGGGGCAGAATCCTGGGGAGCCGGGGCGGAGTCCTTGGGAGAACTTTTACCAATCTACATTAAAAAAAATGTCATTGTACCCATCGCAGTACCCATCGTCGCGGTGGTACCCATCGTCATTGGGAGTGTGGCATCCTGGGAGGCCCGGCCGGCGTCACTGGGAACCGGGGCGGAGTCCTGGGGAGAACTTTTACCAATCTACATTTAAAAAAATGTCATTGTACCCATCGCAGTACCCATCGTCGCGGTGGTACCCATCGTCATTGGGAGTGTGGCATCCTGGGAGGCCCGGCCGGCGTCACTGGGAACCGGGGCAGAATCCTGGGGAGCCGGGGCGGAGTCCTGGCGAATTCTTTTACCAATCTACAGTAAAAAAAATGTCATGGTACCCGTTGCAGTACCCAGTGTCATGGTGGTACCCATCGTCATTGGGAGTGTGGCATCCTGGGATGCCCGGCCGGCGTCACTGGGAACCGGGGCAGAATCCTGGGGAGCCGGGGCGGAGTCCTGGGGAGAACTTTTACCAATCTACATTTTAAAAAATGTCATTGTACCCATCGCAGTACCCATCATCGCGGTGGTACCCATCGTCATTGGGAGTGTGGCATCCTGGGAAGCCCGGCCGGCGTCACTGGGAACTGGGGCAGAATCCTGGGGAGCCGGGGCGGAGTCCTGGGGAGAACTTTTACCAATCTACATTTTAAAAAATGTCATTGTACCCATCGCAGTACCCATCGTCGCGGTGGTACCCATCATCATTGGGAGTGTGGAATCCTGGGAAGCCCGGCCGGCGTCACTGGGAACTGGGGCAGAATCCTGGGGAGCCGGGGCGGAGTCCTGGGGAGAACTTTTACCAATCTACATTTAAAAAAATGTCATTGTACCCATCGCAGTACCCATCGTCGCGGTGGTACCCATCGTCATTGGGAGTGTGGCATCCTGGGAAGCCCGGCCGGCGTCACTGGGAACCGGGGCAGAATCCTGGGGAGCCGGGGCGGAGTCCTGGGGAGAACTTTTACCAATCTACATTTTAAAAAATGTCATTGTACCCATCGCAGTACCCATCGTCGCGGTGGTACCCATCGTCATTGGGAGTGTGGCATCCTGGGAGGCCCGGCCGGCGTCACTGGGAACCGGGGCAGAATCCTGGGGAGCCGGGGCGGAGTCCTGGGGAGAACTTTTACCAATCTACATTTTAAAAAATGTCATTGTACCCATCGCAGTACCCATCGTCGCGGTGGTACCCATCGTCATTGGGAGTGTGGCATCCTGGGAAGCCCGGCCGGCGTCACTGGGAACCGGGGCAGAATCCTGGGGAGCCGGGGCGGAGTCCTGGCGAATTCTTTTACCAATCTACAGTAAAAAAAATGTCATAGTACCCGTTGCAGTACCCAGTGTCGTGGTGGTACCTATCGTCATTGGGAGTGTGGCATCCTGGGATGCCCGGCCCGCGTCACTGGGAACCGGGGCAGAATCCTGGGGAGCCGGGGCGGAGTCCTGGGGAGAACTTTTACCAATCTACATTTTAAAAAATGTCATTGTACCCATCGCAGTACCCATCGTCGCGGTGGTACCCATCGTCATTGGGAGTGTGGCATCCTGGGAGGCCCGGCCGGCGTCACTGGGAACCGGGGCAGAATCCTGGGGAGCCGGGGCGGAGTCCTGGGGAGAACTTTTACCAATCTACATTTTAAAAAATGTCATTGTACCCATCGCAGTACCCATCGTCGCGGTGGTACCCATCGTCATTGGGAGTGTGGCATCCTGGGAAGCCCGGCCGGCGTCACTGGGAACCGGGGCAGAATCCTGGGGAGCCGGGGCGGAGTCCTGGGGAGAACTTTTACCAATCTACATTTTAAAAAATGTCATTGTACCCATCGCAGTACCCATCGTCGCGGTGGTACCCATCGTCATTGGGAGTGTGGCATCCTGGGAGGCCCGGCCGGCGTCACTGGGAACCGGGGCAGAATCCTGGGGAGCCGGGGCGGAGTCCTGGGGAGAACTTTTACCAATCTACATTTAAAAAAATGTCATTGTACCCATCGCAGTACCCATCGTCGCGGTGGTACCCATCGTCATTGGGAGTGTGGCATCCTGGGAAGCCCGGCCGGCGTCACTGGGAACTGGGGCAGAATCCTGGGGAGCCGGGGCGGAGTCCTGGGGAGAACTTTTACCAATCTACATTTAAAAAAATGTCATTGTACCCATCGCAGTACCCATCGTCGCGGTGGTACCCATCGTCATTGGGAGTGTGGCATCCTGGGAAGCCCGGCCGGCGTCACTGGGAACCGGGGCAGAATCCTGGGGAGCCGGGGCGGAGTCCTGGGGAGAACTTTTACCAATCTACATTTTAAAAAATGTCATTGTACCCATCGCAGTACCCATCGTCGCGGTGGTACCCATCGTCATTGGGAGTGTGGCATCCTGGGAGGCCCGGCCGGCGTCACTGGGAACCGGGGCAGAATCCTGGGGAGCCGGGGCGGAGTCCTGGGGAGAACTTTTACCAATCTACATTTTAAAAAATGTCATTGTACCCATCGCAGTACCCATCGTCGCGGTGGTACCCATCGTCATTGGGAGTGTGGCATCCTGGGAAGCCTGGCCGGCGTCACTGGGAACCGGGGCAGAATCCTGGGGAGCCGGGGCGGAGTCCTGGCGAATTCTTTTACCAATCTACAGTAAAAAAAATGTCATAGTACCCGTTGCAGTACCCAGTGTCGTGGTGGTACCTATCGTCATTGGGAGTGTGGCATCCTGGGATGCCCGGCCCGCGTCACTGGGAACCGGGGCAGAATCCTGGGGAGCCGGGGCGGAGTCCTGGGGAGAACTTTTACCAATCTACATTTTAAAAAATGTCATTGTACCCATCGCAGTACCCATCGTCGCTGTGGTACCCATCGTCATTGGGAGTGTGGCATCCTGGGAGGCCCGGCCGGCGTCACTGGGAACCGGGGCAGAATCCTGGGGAGCCGGGGCGGAGTCCTGGGGAGAACTTTTACCAATCTACATTTTAAAAAATGTCATTGTACCCATCGCAGTACCCATCGTCGCGGTGGTACCCATCGTCATTGGGAGTGTGGCATCCTGGGAGGCCCGGCCGGCGTCACTGGGAACCGGGGCAGAATCCTGGGGAGCCGGGGCGGAGTCCTGGGGAGAACTTTTACCAATCTACATTTAAAAAAATGTCATTGTACCCATCGCAGTACCCATCGTCGCGGTGGTACCCATCGTCATTGGGAGTGTGGCATCCTGGGAAGCCCGGCCGGCGTCACTGGGAACTGGGGCAGAATCCTGGGGAGCCGGGGCGGAGTCCTGGGGAGAACTTTTACCAATCTACATTTAAAAAAATGTCATTGTACCCATCGCAGTACCCATCGTCGCGGTGGTACCCATCGTCATTGGGAGTGTGGCATCCTGGGAGGCCCGGCCGGCGTCACTGGGAACCGGGGCAGAATCCTGGGGAGCCGGGGCGGAGTCCTGGCGAATTCTTTTACCAATCTACAGTAAAAAAAATGTCATGGTACCCGTTGCAGTACCCAGTGTCGTGGTGGTACCCATCGTCATTGGGAGTGTGGCATCCTGGGAGGCCCGGCCGGCGTCACTGGGAACCGGGGCAGAATCCTGGGGATCCGGGGCGGAGTCCTGGCGAATTCTTTTACCAATCTACAGTAAAAAAAATGTCATGGTACCCATTGCAGTACCCAGTGTCATGGTGGTACCCATCGTCATTGGGAGTGTGGCATCCTGGGATGCCCGGCCGGCGTCACTGGGAACCGGGGCAGAATCCTGGGGAGCCGGGGCGGAGTCCTGGGGAGAACTTTTACCAATCTACATTTTAAAAAATGTCATTGTACCCATCGCAGTACCCATCATCGCGGTGGTACCCATCGTCATTGGGAGTGTGGCATCCTGGGATGCCCGGCCGGCGTCACTGGGAACCGGGGCAGAATCCTGGGGAGCCGGGGCGGAGTCCTGGGGAGAACTTTTACCAATCTACATTTTAAAAAATGTCATTGTACCCATCGCAGTACCCATCATCGCGGTGGTAACCATCGTCATTGGGAGTGTGGCATCCTGGGAAGCCCGGCCGGCGTCACTGGGAACTGGGGCAGAATCCTGGGGAGCCGGGGCGGAGTCCTGGGGAGAACTTTTACCAATCTACATTTAAAAAAATGTCATTGTACCCATCGCAGTACCCATCATCGCGGTGGTACCCATCATCATTGGGAGTGTGGAATCCTGGGAAGCCCGGCCGGCGTCACTGGGAACTGGGGCAGAATCCTGGGGAGCCGGGGCGGAGTCCTGGGGAGAACTTTTACCAATCTACATTTAAAAAAATGTCATTGTACCCATCGCAGTACCCATCGTCGCGGTGGTACCCATCGTCATTGGGAGTGTGGCATCCTGGGAAGCCCGGCCGGCGTCACTGGGAACCGGGGCAGAATCCTGGGGAGCCGGGGCGGAGTCCTGGGGAGAACTTTTACCAATCTACATTTTAAAAAATGTCATTGTACCCATCGCAGTACCCATCGTCGCGGTGGTACCCATCGTCATTGGGAGTGTGGCATCCTGGGAGGCCCGGCCGGCGTCACTGGGAACCGGGGCAGAATCCTGGGGAGCCGGGGCGGAGTCCTGGGGAGAACTTTTACCAATCTACATTTTAAAAAATGTCATTGTACCCATCGCAGTACCCATCGTCGCGGTGGTACCCATCGTCATTGGGAGTGTGGCATCCTGGGAAGCCCGGCCGGCGTCACTGGGAACCGGGGCAGAATCCTGGGGAGCCGGGGCGGAGTCCTGGCGAATTCTTTTACCAATCTACAGTAAAAAAAATGTCATAGTACCCGTTGCAGTACCCAGTGTCGTGGTGGTACCTATCGTCATTGGGAGTGTGGCATCCTGGGATGCCCGGCCCGCGTCACTGGGAACCGGGGCAGAATCCTGGGGAGCCGGGGCGGAGTCCTGGGGAGAACTTTTACCAATCTACATTTTAAAAAATGTCATTGTACCCATCGCAGTACCCATCGTCGCGGTGGTACCCATCGTCATTGGGAGTGTGGCATCCTGGGAGGCCCGGCCGGCGTCACTGGGAACCGGGGCAGAATCCTGGGGAGCCGGGGCGGAGTCCTGGGGAGAACTTTTACCAATCTACATTTTAAAAAATGTCATTGTACCCATCGCAGTACCCATCGTCGCGGTGGTACCCATCGTCATTGGGAGTGTGGCATCCTGGGAGGCCCGGCCGGCGTCACTGGGAACCGGGGCAGAATCCTGGGGAGCCGGGGCGGAGTCCTGGCGAATTCTTTTACCAATCTACAGTAAAAAAAATGTCATGGTACCCATCGCAGTACCCATCGTCGTGGTGGTACCCATCGTCATTGGGAGTGTGGCATCCTGGGAGGCCCGGCCAGCGTCACTGGGAACCGGGGCAGAATCCTGGGGAGCCGGGGCGGAGTCCTGGGGAGAACTTTTACCAATCTACATTTAAAAAAATGTCATTGTACCCATCGCAGTACCCATCGTCGCGGTGGTACCCATCGTCATTGGGAGTGTGGCATCCTGGGAGGCCCGGCCGGCGTCACTGGGAACCGGGGCAGAATCCTGGGGAGCCGGGGCGGAGTCCTGGCGAATTCTTTTACCAATCTACAGTAAAAAAAATGTCATGGTACCCGTTGCAGTACCCAGTGTCGTGGTGGTACCCATCGTCATTGGGAGTGTGGCATCCTGGGATGCCCGGCCGGCGTCACTGGGAACCGGGGCAGAATCCTGGGGAGCCGGGGCGGAGTCCTGGGGAGAACTTTTACCAATCTACATTTTTAAAAATGTCATTGTACCCATCGCAGTACTCATCGTCGCGGTGGTACCCATCGTCATTGGGAGTGTGGCATCCTGGGATGCCCGGCCGGCGTCACTGGGAACCGGGGCAGAATCCTGGGGAGCCGGGGCGGAGTCCTGGGGAGAACTTTTACCAATCTACATTTTAAAAAATGTCATTGTACCCATCGCAGTACCCATCGTCGCGGTGGTACCCATCGTCATTGGGAGTGTGGCATCCTGGGAGGCCCGGCCGGCGTCACTGGGAACCGGGGCAGAATCCTGGGGAGCCGGGGCGGAGTCCTGGCGAATTCTTTTACCAATCTACAGTAAAAAAAATGTCATGGTACCCATCGCAGTACCCATCGTCGTGGTGGTACCCATCGTCATTGGGAGTGTGGCATCCTGGGAGGCCCGGCCGGCGTCACTGGGAACCGGGGCAGAATCCTGGGGAGCCGGGGCGGAGTCCTGGGGAGAACTTTTACCAATCTACATTTAAAAAAATGTCATTGTACCCATCGCAGTACCCATCGTCGCGGTGGTACCCCTCGTCATTGGGAGTGTGGCATCCTGGGAGGCCCGGCCGGCGTCACTGGGAACCGGGGCAGAATCCTGGGGAGCCGGGGCGGAGTCCTGGCGAATTCTTTTACCAATCTACAGTAAAAAAAATGTCATGGTACCCGTTGCAGTACCCAGTGTCGTGGTGGTACCCATCGTCATTGGGAGTGTGGCATCCTGGGATGCCCGGCCGGCGTCACTGGGAACCGGGGCAGAATCCTGGGGAGCCGGGGCGGAGTCCTGGGGAGAACTTTTACCAATCTACATTTTTAAAAATGTCATTGTACCCATCGCAGTACTCATCGTCGCGGTGGTACCCATCGTCATTGGGAGTGTGGCATCCTGGGATGCCCGGCCGGCGTCACTGGGAACCGGGGCAGAATCCTGGGGAGCCGGGGCGGAGTCCTGGGGAGAACTTTTACCAATCTACATTTTAAAAAATGTCATTGTACCCATCGCAGTACCCATCGTCGTGGTGGTACCCATCGTCATTGGGAGTGTGGCATCCTGGGAGGCCCGGCCGGCGTCACTGGGAACCGGGGCAGAATCCTGGGGAGCCGGGGCGGAGTCCTGGGGAGAACTTTTACCAATCTACATTTAAAAAAATGTCATTGTACCCATCGCAGTACCCATCGTCGCGGTGGTACCCATCGTCATTGGGAGTGTGGCATCCTGGGAGGCCCGGCCGGCGTCACTGGGAACCGGGGCAGAATCCTGGGGAGCCGGGGCGGAGTCCTGGCGAATTCTTTTACCAATCTACAGTAAAAAAAATGTCATGGTACCCGTTGCAGTACCCAGTGTCGTGGTGGTACCTATCGTCATTGGGAGTGTGGCATCCTGGGATGCCCGGCCGGCGTCACTGGGAACCGGGGCAGAATCCTGGGGAGCCGGGGCGGAGTCCTGGGGAGAACTTTTACCAATCTACATTTTAAAAAATGTCATTGTACCCATCGCAGTACCCATCGTCGTGGTGGTACCCATCGTCATTGGGGGTGTGGCATCCTGGGAGGCCCGGCCGGCGTCACTGGGAACCGGGGCAGAATCCTGGGGAGCCGGGGCGGAGTCCTGGGGAGAACTTTTACCAATCTACATTTAAAAAAATGTCATTGTACCCATCGCAGTACCCATCGTCGCGGTGGTACCCATTGTCATTGGGAGTGTGGCATCCTGGGAGGCCCGGCCGGCGTCACTGGGAACCGGGGCAGAATCCTGGGGAGCCGGGGCGGAGTCCTGGCGAATTCTTTTACCAATCTACAGTAAAAAAAATGTCATGGTACCCATCGCAGTACCCATCGTCGTGGTGGTACCCATCGTCATTGGGAGTGTGGCATCCTGGGAGGCCCGGCCGGCGTCACTGGGAACCGGGGCAGAATCCTGGGGAGCCGGGGCGGAGTCCTGGGGAGAACTTTTACCAATCTACATTTAAAAAAATGTCATTGTACCCATCGCAGTACCCATCGTCGCGGTGGTACCCCTCGTCATTGGGAGTGTGGCATCCTGGGAGGCCCGGCCGGCGTCACTGGGAACCGGGGCAGAATCCTGGGGAGCCGGGGCGGAGTCCTGGCGAATTCTTTTACCAATCTACAGTAAAAAAAATGTCATGGTACCCGTTGCAGTACCCAGTGTCGTGGTGGTACCCATCGTCATTGGGAGTGTGGCATCCTGGGATGCCCGGCCGGCGTCACTGGGAACCGGGGCAGAATCCTGGGGAGCCGGGGCGGAGTCCTGGGGAGAACTTTTACCAATCTACATTTTTAAAAATGTCATTGTACCCATCGCAGTACTCATCGTCGCGGTGGTACCCATCGTCATTGGGAGTGTGGCATCCTGGGATGCCCGGCCGGTGTCACTGGGAACCGGGGCAGAATCCTGGGGAGCCGGGGCGGAGTCCTGGGGAGAACTTTTACCAATCTACATTTTAAAAAATGTCATTGTACCCATCGCAGTACCCATCGTCGTGGTGGTACCCATCGTCATTGGGAGTGTGGCATCCTGGGAGGCCCGGCCGGCGTCACTGGGAACCGGGGCAGAATCCTGGGGAGCCGGGGCGGAGTCCTGGGGAGAACTTTTACCAATCTACATTTAAAAAAATGTCATTGTACCCATCGCAGTACCCATCGTCGCGGTGGTACCCATCGTCATTGGGAGTGTGGCATCCTGGGAGGCCCGGCCGGCGTCACTGGGAACCGGGGCAGAATCCTGGGGAGCCGGGGCGGAGTCCTGGCGAATTCTTTTACCAATCTACAGTAAAAAAAATGTCATGGTACCCGTTGCAGTACCCAGTGTCGTGGTGGTACCTATCGTCATTGGGAGTGTGGCATCCTGGGATGCCCGGCCGGCGTCACTGGGAACCGGGGCAGAATCCTGGGGAGCCGGGGCGGAGTCCTGGGGAGAACTTTTACCAATCTACATTTTAAAAAATGTCATTGTACCCATCGCAGTACCCATCGTCGTGGTGGTACCCATCGTCATTGGGGGTGTGGCATCCTGGGAGGCCCGGCCGGTGTCACTGGGAACCGGGGCAGAATCCTGGGGAGCCGGGGCGGAGTCCTGGGGAGAACTTTTACCAATCTACATTTAAAAAAATGTCATTGTACCCATCGCAGTACCCATCGTCGCGGTGGTACCCATTGTCATTGGGAGTGTGGCATCCTGGGAGGCCCGGCCGGCGTCACTGGGAACCGGGGCAGAATCCTGGGGAGCCGGGGCGGAGTCCTGGCGAATTCTTTTACCAATCTACAGTAAAAAAAATGTCATGGTACCCGTTGCAGTACCCAGTGTCGTGGTGGTACCTATCGTCATTGGGAGTGTGGCATCCTGGGATGCCCGGCCCGCGTCACTGGGAACCGGGGCAGAATCCTGGGGAGCCGGGGCGGAGTCCTGGGGAGAACTTTTACCAATCTACATTTTAAAAAATGTCATTGTACCCATCGCAGTACCCATCATCGCGGTGATACCCATCGTCATTGGGAGTGTGGCATCCTGGGAAGCCCGGCCGGCGTCACTGGGAACTGGGGCAGAATCCTGGGGAGCCGGGGCGGAGTCCTGGGGAGAACTTTTACCAATCTACATTTTAAAAAATGTCATTGTACCCATCGCAGTACCCATCGTCGCGGTGGTACCCATCGTCATTGGGAGTGTGGCATCCTGGGAAGCCCGGCCGGCGTCACTGGGAACTGGGGCAGAATCCTGGGGAGCCGGGGCGGAGTCCTGGGGAGAACTTTTACCAATCTACATTTTAAAAAATGTCATTGTACCCATCACAGTACCCATCGTCGCGGTGGTACCCATCGTCATTGGGAGTGTGGCATCCTGGGAGGCCCGGCCGGCGTCACTGGGAACCGGGGCAGAATCCTGGGGAGCCGGGGCGGAGTCCTGGGGAGAACTTTTACCAATCTACATTTAAAAAAATGTCATTGTACCCATCGCAGTACCCATCGTCGCGGTGGTACCCATCGTCATTGGGAGTGTGGCATCCTGGGAAGCCCGGCCGGCGTCACTGGGAACTGGGGCAGAATCCTGGGGAGCCGGGGCGGAGTCCTTGGGAGAACTTTTACCAATCTACATTAAAAAAAATGTCATTGTACCCATCGCAGTACCCATCGTCGCGGTGGTACCCATCGTCATTGGGAGTGTGGCATCCTGGGAGGCCCGGCCGGCGTCACTGGGAACCGGGGCAGAATCCTGGGGAGCCGGGGCGGGGCAGAATCCTGGGGAGCCGGGGCGGAGTCCTGGCGAATTCTTTTACCAATCTACAGTAAAAAAAAATGTCATGGTACCCGTTGCAGTACCCAGTGTCGTGGTGGTACCTATCGTCATTGGGAGTGTGGCATCCTGGGATGCCCGGCCGGCGTCACTGGGAACCGGGGCAGAATCCTGGGGAGCCGGGGCGGAGTCCTGGGGAGAACTTTTACCAATCTACATTTTAAAAAATGTCATTGTACCCATCGCAGTACCCATCGTCGTGGTGGTACCCATCGTCATTGGGAGTGTGGCATCCTGGGAGGCCCGGCCGGCGTCACTGGGAACCGGGGCAGAATCCTGGGGAGCCGGGGCGGAGTCCTGGGGAGAACTTTTACCAATCTACATTTAAAAAAATGTCATTGTACCCATCGCAGTACCCATCGTCGCGGTGGTACCCATTGTCATTGGGAGTGTGGCATCCTGGGAGGCCCGGCCGGCGTCACTGGGAACCGGGGCAGAATCCTGGGGAGCCGGGGCGGAGTCCTGGCGAATTCTTTTACCAATCTACAGTAAAAAAAATGTCATGGTACCCGTTGCAGTACCCAGTGTCGTGGTGGTACCTATCGTCATTGGGAGTGTGGCATCCTGGGATGCCCGACCCGCGTCACTGGGAACCGGGGCAGAATCCTGGGGAGCCGGGGCGGAGTCCTGGGGAGAACTTTTACCAATCTACATTTTAAAAAATGTCATTGTACCCATCGCAGTACCCATCATCGCGGTGATACCCATCGTCATTGGGAGTGTGGCATCCTGGGAAGCCCGGCCGGCGTCACTGGGAACTGGGGCAGAATCCTGGGGAGCCGGGGCGGAGTCCTGGGGAGAACTTTTACCAATCTACATTTTAAAAAATGTCATTGTACCCATCGCAGTACCCATCGTCGCGGTGGTACCCATCGTCATTGGGAGTGTGGCATCCTGGGAAGCCCGGCCGGCGTCACTGGGAACCGGGGCAGAATCCTGGGGAGCCGGGGCGGAGTCCTGGGGAGAACTTTTACCAATCTACATTTTAAAAAATGTCATTGTACCCATCGCAGTACCCATCGTCGCGGTGGCACCCATCGTCATTGGGAGTGTGGCATCCTGGGAGGCCCGGCCGGCGTCACTGGGAACCGGGGCAGAATCCTGGGGAGCCGGGGCGGAGTCCTGGGGAGAACTTTTACCAATCTACATTTTAAAAAATGTCATTGTACCCATCGCAGTACCCATCATCGCGGTGATACCCATCGTCATTGGGAGTGTGGCATCCTGGGAAGCCCGGCCGGCGTCACTGGGAACTGGGGCAGAATCCTGGGGAGCCGGGGCGGAGTCCTGGGGAGAACTTTTACCAATCTACATTTTAAAAAATGTCATTGTACCCATCGCAGTACCCATCGTCGCGGTGGTACCCATCGTCATTGGGAGTGTGGCATCCTGGGAAGCCCGGCCGGCGTCACTGGGAACTGGGGCAGAATCCTGGGGAGCCGGGGCGGAGTCCTGGGGAGAACTTTTACCAATCTACATTTTAAAAAATGTCATTGTACCCATCGCAGTACCCATCGTCGCGGTGGTACCCATCGTCATTGGGAGTGTGGCATCCTGGGAGGCCCGGCCGGCGTCACTGGGAACCGGGGCAGAATCCTGGGGAGCCGGGGCGGAGTCCTGGGGAGAACTTTTACCAATCTACATTTAAAAAAATGTCATTGTACCCATCGCAGTACCCATCGTCGCGGTGGTACCCATCGTCATTGGGAGTGTGGCATCCTGGGAAGCCCGGCCGGCGTCACTGGGAACTGGGGCAGAATCCTGGGGAGCCGGGGCGGAGTCCTTGGGAGAACTTTTACCAATCTACATTTAAAAAAATGTCATTGTACCCATCGCAGTACCCATCGTCGCGGTGGTACCCATCGTCATTGGGAGTGTGGCATCCTGGGAGGCCCGGCCGGCGTCACTGGGAACCGGGGCGGAGTCCTGGGGAGAACTTTTACCAATCTACATTTAAAAAAATGTCATTGTACCCATCGCAGTACCCATCGTCGCGGTGGTACCCATCGTCATTGGGAGTGTGGCATCCTGGGAGGCCCGGCCGGCGTCACTGGGAACCGGGGCAGAATCCTGGGGAGCCGGGGCGGAGTCCTGGCGAATTCTTTTACCAATCTACAGTAAAAAAAATGTCATGGTACCCGTTGCAGTACCCAGTGTCATGGTGGTACCCATCGTCATTGGGAGTGTGGCATCCTGGGATGCCCGGCCGGCGTCACTGGGAACCGGGGCAGAATCCTGGGGAGCCGGGGCGGAGTCCTGGGGAGAACTTTTACCAATCTACATTTTAAAAAATGTCATTGTACCCATCGCAGTACCCATCATCGCGGTGGTACCCATCGTCATTGGGAGTGTGGCATCCTGGGAAGCCCGGCCGGCGTCACTGGGAACTGGGGCAGAATCCTGGGGAGCCGGGGCGGAGTCCTGGGGAGAACTTTTACCAATCTACATTTTAAAAAATGTCATTGTACCCATCGCAGTACCCATCGTCGCGGTGGTACCCATCATCATTGGGAGTGTGGAATCCTGGGAAGCCCGGCCGGCGTCACTGGGAACTGGGGCAGAATCCTGGGGAGCCGGGGCGGAGTCCTGGGGAGAACTTTTACCAATCTACATTTAAAAAAATGTCATTGTACCCATCGCAGTACCCATCGTCGCGGTGGTACCCATCGTCATTGGGAGTGTGGCATCCTGGGAAGCCCGGCCGGCGTCACTGGGAACCGGGGCAGAATCCTGGGGAGCCGGGGCGGAGTCCTGGGGAGAACTTTTACCAATCTACATTTTAAAAAATGTCATTGTACCCATCGCAGTACCCATCGTCGCGGTGGTACCCATCGTCATTGGGAGTGTGGCATCCTGGGAGGCCCGGCCGGCGTCACTGGGAACCGGGGCAGAATCCTGGGGAGCCGGGGCGGAGTCCTGGGGAGAACTTTTACCAATCTACATTTTAAAAAATGTCATTGTACCCATCGCAGTACCCATCGTCGCGGTGGTACCCATCGTCATTGGGAGTGTGGCATCCTGGGAAGCCCGGCCGGCGTCACTGGGAACCGGGGCAGAATCCTGGGGAGCCGGGGCGGAGTCCTGGCGAATTCTTTTACCAATCTACAGTAAAAAAAATGTCATAGTACCCGTTGCAGTACCCAGTGTCGTGGTGGTACCTATCGTCATTGGGAGTGTGGCATCCTGGGATGCCCGGCCCGCGTCACTGGGAACCGGGGCAGAATCCTGGGGAGCCGGGGCGGAGTCCTGGGGAGAACTTTTACCAATCTACATTTTAAAAAATGTCATTGTACCCATCGCAGTACCCATCGTCGCGGTGGTACCCATCGTCATTGGGAGTGTGGCATCCTGGGAGGCCCGGCCGGCGTCACTGGGAACCGGGGCAGAATCCTGGGGAGCCGGGGCGGAGTCCTGGGGAGAACTTTTACCAATCTACATTTTAAAAAATGTCATTGTACCCATCGCAGTACCCATCGTCGCGGTGGTACCCATCGTCATTGGGAGTGTGGCATCCTGGGAGGCCCGGCCGGCGTCACTGGGAACCGGGGCAGAATCCTGGGGAGCCGGGGCGGAGTCCTGGGGAGAACTTTTACCAATCTACATTTAAAAAAATGTCATTGTACCCATCGCAGTACCCATCGTCGCGGTGGTACCCATCGTCATTGGGAGTGTGGCATCCTGGGAAGCCCGGCCGGCGTCACTGGGAACTGGGGCAGAATCCTGGGGAGCCGGGGCGGAGTCCTGGGGAGAACTTTTACCAATCTACATTTAAAAAAATGTCATTGTACCCATCGCAGTACCCATCGTCGCGGTGGTACCCATCGTCATTGGGAGTGTGGCATCCTGGGAAGCCCGGCCGGCGTCACTGGGAACCGGGGCAGAATCCTGGGGAGCCGGGGCGGAGTCCTGGGGAGAACTTTTACCAATCTACATTTTAAAAAATGTCATTGTACCCATCGCAGTACCCATCGTCGCGGTGGTACCCATCGTCATTGGGAGTGTGGCATCCTGGGAGGCCCGGCCGGCGTCACTGGGAACCGGGGCAGAATCCTGGGGAGCCGGGGCGGAGTCCTGGGGAGAACTTTTACCAATCTACATTTTAAAAAATGTCATTGTACCCATCGCAGTACCCATCGTCGCGGTGGTACCCATCGTCATTGGGAGTGTGGCATCCTGGGAAGCCCGGCCGGCGTCACTGGGAACCGGGGCAGAATCCTGGGGAGCCGGGGCGGAGTCCTGGCGAATTCTTTTACCAATCTACAGTAAAAAAAATGTCATAGCACCCGTTGCAGTACCCAGTGTCGTGGTGGTACCTATCGTCATTGGGAGTGTGGCATCCTGGGATGCCCGGCCCACGTCACTGGGAACCGGGGCAGAATCCTGGGGAGCCGGGGCGGAGTCCTGGGGAGAACTTTTACCAATCTACATTTAAAAAAATGTCATTGTACCCATCGCAGTACCCATCGTCGCTGTGGTACCCATCGTCATTGGGAGTGTGGCATCCTGGGAGGCCCGGCCGGCGTCACTGGGAACCGGGGCAGAATCCTGGGGAGCCGGGGCGGAGTCCTGGGGAGAACTTTTACCAATCTACATTTTAAAAAATGTCATTGTACCCATCGCAGTACCCATCATCGCGGTGGTACCCATCGTCATTGGGAGTGTGGCATCCTGGGAGGCCCGGCCGGCGTCACTGGGAACCGGGGCAGAATCCTGGGGAGCCGGGGCGGAGTCCTGGGGAGAACTTTTACCAATCTACATTTAAAAAAATGTCATTGTACCCATCGCAGTACCCATCGTCGCGGTGGTACCCATCGTCATTGGGAGTGTGGCATCCTGGGAAGCCCGGCCGGCGTCACTGGGAACTGGGGCAGAATCCTGGGGAGCCGGGGCGGAGTCCTGGGGAGAACTTTTACCAATCTACATTTAAAAAAATGTCATTGTACCCATCGCAGTACCCATCGTCGCGGTGGTACCCATCGTCATTGGGAGTGTGGCATCCTGGGAAGCCCGGCCGGCGTCACTGGGAACTGGGGCAGAATCCTGGGGAGCCGGGGCGGAGTCCTTGGGAGAACTTTTACCAATCTACATTAAAAAAAATGTCATTGTACCCATCGCAGTACCCATCGTCGCGGTGGTACCCATCGTCATTGGGAGTGTGGCATCCTGGGAGGCCCGGCCGGCGTCACTGGGAACCGGGGCAGAATCCTGGGGAGCCGGGGCGGAGTCCTGGGGAGAACTTTTACCAATCTACATTTAAAAAAATGTCATTGTACCCATCGCAGTACCCATCGTCGCGGTGGTACCCATCGTCATTGGGAGTGTGGCATCCTGGGAGGCCCGGCCGGCGTCACTGGGAACCGGGGCAGAATCCTGGGGAGCCGGGGCGGAGTCCTGGCGAATTCTTTTACCAATCTACAGTAAAAAAAATGTCATGGTACCCGTTGCAGTACCCAGTGTCATGGTGGTACCCATCGTCATTGGGAGTGTGGCATCCTGGGATGCCCGGCCGGCGTCACTGGGAACCGGGGCAGAATCCTGGGGAGCCGGGGCGGAGTCCTGGGGAGAACTTTTACCAATCTACATTTTAAAAAATGTCATTGTACCCATCGCAGTACCCATCATCGCGGTGGTACCCATCGTCATTGGGAGTGTGGCATCCTGGGAAGCCCGGCCGGCGTCACTGGGAACTGGGGCAGAATCCTGGGGAGCCGGGGCGGAGTCCTGGGGAGAACTTTTACCAATCTACATTTAAAAAAATGTCATTGTACCCATCGCAGTACCCATCATCGCGGTGGTACCCATCATCATTGGGAGTGTGGAATCCTGGGAAGCCCGGCCGGCGTCACTGGGAACTGGGGCAGAATCCTGGGGAGCCGGGGCGGAGTCCTGGGGAGAACTTTTACCAATCTACATTTAAAAAAATGTCATTGTACCCATCGCAGTACCCATCGTCGCGGTGGTACCCATCGTCATTGGGAGTGTGGCATCCTGGGAAGCCCGGCCGGCGTCACTGGGAACCGGGGCAGAATCCTGGGGAGCCGGGGCGGAGTCCTGGGGAGAACTTTTACCAATCTACATTTTAAAAAATGTCATTGTACCCATCGCAGTACCCATCGTCGCGGTGGTACCCATCGTCATTGGGAGTGTGGCATCCTGGGAGGCCCGGCCGGCGTCACTGGGAACCGGGGCAGAATCCTGGGGAGCCGGGGCGGAGTCCTGGGGAGAACTTTTACCAATCTACATTTTAAAAAATGTCATTGTACCCATCGCAGTACCCATCGTCGCGGTGGTACCCATCGTCATTGGGAGTGTGGCATCCTGGGAAGCCCGGCCGGCGTCACTGGGAACCGGGGCAGAATCCTGGGGAGCCGGGGCGGAGTCCTGGCGAATTCTTTTACCAATCTACAGTAAAAAAAATGTCATAGTACCCGTTGCAGTACCCAGTGTCGTGGTGGTACCTATCGTCATTGGGAGTGTGGCATCCTGGGATGCCCGGCCCGCGTCACTGGGAACCGGGGCAGAATCCTGGGGAGCCGGGGCGGAGTCCTGGGGAGAACTTTTACCAATCTACATTTTAAAAAATGTCATTGTACCCATCGCAGTACCCATCGTCGCGGTGGTACCCATCGTCATTGGGAGTGTGGCATCCTGGGAGGCCCGGCCGGCGTCACTGGGAACCGCGGCAGAATCCTGGGGAGCCGGGGCGGAGTCCTGGGGAGAACTTTTACCAATCTACATTTTAAAAAATGTCATTGTACCCATCGCAGTACCCATCGTCGCGGTGGTACCCATCGTCATTGGGAGTGTGGCATCCTGGGAGGCCCGGCCGGCGTCACTGGGAACCGGGGCAGAATCCTGGGGAGCCGGGGCGGAGTCCTGGCGAATTCTTTTACCAATCTACAGTAAAAAAAATGTCATGGTACCCATCGCAGTACCCATCGTCGTGGTGGTACCCATCGTCATTGGGAGTGTGGCATCCTGGGAGGCCCGGCCAGCGTCACTGGGAACCGGGGCAGAATCCTGGGGAGCCGGGGCGGAGTCCTGGGGAGAACTTTTACCAATCTACATTTAAAAAAATGTCATTGTACCCATCGCAGTACCCATCGTCGCGGTGGTACCCATCGTCATTGGGAGTGTGGCATCCTGGGAGGCCCGGCCGGCGTCACTGGGAACCGGGGCAGAATCCTGGGGAGCCGGGGCGGAGTCCTGGCGAATTCTTTTACCAATCTACAGTAAAAAAAATGTCATGGTACCCGTTGCAGTACCCAGTGTCGTGGTGGTACCCATCGTCATTGGGAGTGTGGCATCCTGGGATGCCCGGCCGGCGTCACTGGGAACCGGGGCAGAATCCTGGGGAGCCGGGGCGGAGTCCTGGGGAGAACTTTTACCAATCTACATTTTTAAAAATGTCATTGTACCCATCGCAGTACTCATCGTCGCGGTGTTACCCATCGTCATTGGGAGTGTGGCATCCTGGGATGCCCGGCCGGCATCACTGGGAACCGGGGCAGAATCCTGGGGAGCCGGGGCGGAGTCCTGGGGAGAACTTTTACCAATCTACATTTTAAAAAATGTCATTGTACCCATCGCAGTACCCATCGTCGCGGTGGTACCCATCGTCATTGGGAGTGTGGCATCCTGGGAGGCCCGGCCGGCGTCACTGGGAACCGGGGCAGAATCCTGGGGAGCCGGGGCGGAGTCCTGGGGAGAACTTTTACCAATCTACATTTTAAAAAATGTCATTGTACCCATCGCAGTACCCATCATCGCGGTGATACCCATCGTCATTGGGAGTGTGGCATCCTGGGAGGCCCGGCCGGCGTCACTGGGAACCGGGGCAGAATCCTGGGGAGCCGGGGCGGAGTCCTGGCGAATTCTTTTACCAATCTACAGTAAAAAAAATGTCATGGTACCCGTTGCAGTACCCAGTGTCGTGGTGGTACCTATCGTCATTGGGAGTGTGGCATCCTGGGATGCCCGGCCGGCGTCACTGGGAACCGGGGCAGAATCCTGGGGAGCCGGGGCGGAGTCCTGGGGAGAACTTTTACCAATCTACATTTTAAAAAATGTCATTGTACCCATCGCAGTACCCATCGTCGTGGTGGTACCCATCGTCATTGGGAGTGTGGCATCCTGGGAGGCCCGGCCGGCGTCACTGGGAACCGGGGCAGAATCCTGGGGAGCCGGGGCGGAGTCCTGGGGAGAACTTTTACCAATCTACATTTTAAAAAATGTCATTGTACCCATCGCAGTACCCATCGTCGCGGTGGTACCCATCGTCATTGGGAGTGTGGCATCCTGGGAGGCCCGGCCGGCGTCACTGGGAACCGGGGCAGAATCCTGGGGAGCCGGGGCGGAGTCCTGGCGAATTCTTTTACCAATCTACAGTAAAAAAAATGTCATGGTACCCATCGCAGTACCCATCGTCGTGGTGGTACCCATCGTCATTGGGAGTGTGGCATCCTGGGAGGCCCGGCCGGCGTCACTGGGAACCGGGGCAGAATCCTGGGGAGCCGGGGCGGAGTCCTGGCGAATTCTTTTACCAATCTACAGTAAAAAAAATGTCATGGTACCCGTTGCAGTACCCAGTGTCATGGTGGTACCCATCGTCATTGGGAGTGTGGCATCCTGGGATGCCCGGCCGGCGTCACTGGGAACCGGGGCAGAATCCTGGGGAGCCGGGGCGGAGTCCTGGGGAGAACTTTTACCAATCTACATTTTAAAAAATGTCATTGTACCCATCGCAGTACCCATCATCGCGGTGGTACCCATCGTCATTGGGAGTGTGGCATCCTGGGAAGCCCGGCCGGCGTCACTGGGAACTGGGGCAGAATCCTGGGGAGCCGGGGCGGAGTCCTGGGGAGAACTTTTACCAATCTACATTTAAAAAAATGTCATTGTACCCATCGCAGTACCCATCGTCGCGGTGGTACCCATCATCATTGGGAGTGTGGAATCCTGGGAAGCCCGGCCGGCGTCACTGGGAACTGGGGCAGAATCCTGGGGAGCCAGGGCGGAGTCCTGGGGAGAACTTTTACCAATCTACATTTAAAAAAATGTCATTGTACCCATCGCAGTACCCATCGTCGCGGTGGTACCCATCGTCATTGGGAGTGTGGCATCCTGGGAAGCCCGGCCGGCGTCACTGGGAACCGGGGCAGAATCCTGGGGAGCCGGGGCGGAGTCCTGGGGAGAACTTTTACCAATCTACATTTTAAAAAATGTCATTGTACCCATCGCAGTACCCATCGTCGCGGTGGTACCCATCGTCATTGGGAGTGTGGCATCCTGGGAGGCCCGGCCGGCGTCACTGGGAACCGGGGCAGAATCCTGGGGAGCCGGGGCGGAGTCCTGGGGAGAACTTTTACCAATCTACATTTTAAAAAATGTCATTGTACCCATCGCAGTACCCATCGTCGCGGTGGTACCCATCGTCATTGGGAGTGTGGCATCCTGGGAAGCCCGGCCGGCGTCACTGGGAACCGGGGCAGAATCCTGGGGAGCCGGGGCGGAGTCCTGGCGAATTCTTTTACCAATCTACAGTAAAAAAAATGTCATAGTACCCGTTGCAGTACCCAGTGTCGTGGTGGTACCTATCGTCATTGGGAGTGTGGCATCCTGGGATGCCCGGCCCGCGTCACTGGGAACCGGGGCAGAATCCTGGGGAGCCGGGGCGGAGTCCTGGGGAGAACTTTTACCAATCTACATTTTAAAAAATGTCATTGTACCCATCGCAGTACCCATCGTCGCGGTGGTACCCATCGTCATTGGGAGTGTGGCATCCTGGGAGGCCCGGCCGGCGTCACTGGGAACCGGGGCAGAATCCTGGGGAGCCGGGGCGGAGTCCTGGGGAGAACTTTTACCAATCTACATTTTAAAAAATGTCATTGTACCCATCGCAGTACCCATCGTCGCGGTGGTACCCATCGTCATTGGGAGTGTGGCATCCTGGGAGGCCCGGCCGGCATCACTGGGAACCGGGGCAGAATCCTGGGGAGCCGGGGCGGAGTCCTGGCGAATTCTTTTACCAATCTACAGTAAAAAAAATGTCATGGTACCCATCGCAGTACCCATCGTCGTGGTGGTACCCATCGTCATTGGGAGTGTGGCATCCTGGGAGGCCCGGCCAGCGTCACTGGGAATCGGGGCAGAATCCTGGGGAGCCGGGGCGGAGTCCTGGGGAGAACTTTTACCAATCTACATTTTAAAAAATGTCATTGTACCCATCGCAGTACCCATCGTCGCGGTGGTACCCATCGTCATTGGGAGTGTGGCATCCTGGGATGCCCGGCCGGCGTCACTGGGAATCGGGGCAGAATCCTGGGGAGCCGGGGCGGAGTCCTGGGGAGAACTTTTACCAATCTACATTTAAAAAAATGTCATTGTACCCATCGCAGTACCCATCGTCGCGGTGGTACCCATCGTCATTGGGAGTGTGGCATCCTGGGAGGCCCGGCCGGCGTCACTGGGAACCGGGGCAGAATCCTGGGGAGCCGGGGCGGAGTCCTGGCGAATTCTTTTACCAATCTACAGTAAAAAAAATGTCATGGTACCCGTTGCAGTACCCAGTGTCGTGGTGGTACCTATCGTCATTGGGAGTGTGGCATCCTGGGATGCCCGGCCCGCGTCACTGGGAACCGGGGCAGAATCCTGGGGAGCCGGGGCGGAGTCCTGGGGAGAACTTTTACCAATCTACATTTTAAAAAATGTCATTGTACCCATCGCAGTACCCATCATCGCGGTGATACCCATCGTCATTGGGAGTGTGGCATCCTGGGAAGCCCGGCCGGCGTCACTGGGAACTGGGGCAGAATCCTGGGGAGCCGGGGCGGAGTCCTGGAGAGAACTTTTACCAATCTACATTTAAAAAAATGTCATTGTACCCATCGCAGTACCCATCGTCGCGGTGGTACCCATCGTCATTGGGAGTGTGGCATCCTGGGAAGCCCGGCCGGCGTCACTGGGAACTGGGGCAGAATCCTGGAGAGCCGGGGCGGAGTCCTGGGGAGAACTTTTACCAATCTACATTTTAAAAAATGTCATTGTACCCATCGCAGTACCCATCGTCGCGGTGGTACCCATCGTCATTGGGAGTGTGGCATCCTGGGAGGCCCGGCCGGCGTCACTGGGAACCGGGGCAGAATCCTGGGGAGCCGGGGCGGAGTCCTGGGGAGAACTTTTACCAATCTACATTTAAAAAAATGTCATTGTACCCATCGCAGTACCCATCGTCGCGGTGGTACCCATCGTCATTGGGAGTGTGGCATCCTGGGAAGCCCGGCCGGCGTCACTGGGAACTGGGGCAGAATCCTGGGGAGCCGGGGCGGAGTCCTTGGGAGAACTTTTACCAATCTACATTTAAAAAAATGTCATTGTACCCATCGCAGTACCCATCGTCGCGGTGGTACCCATCGTCATTGGGAGTGTGGCATCCTGGGAGGCCCGGCCGGCGTCACTGGGAACCGGGGCAGAATCCTGGGGAGCCGGGGCGGAGTCCTGGCGAATTCTTTTACCAATCTACAGTAAAAAAAATGTCATAGTACCCGTTGCAGTACCCAGTGTCGTGGTGGTACCTATCGTCATTGGGAGTGTGGCATCCTGGGATGCCCGGCCCGCGTCACTGGGAACCGGGGCAGAATCCTGGGGAGCCGGGGCGGAGTCCTGGGGAGAACTTTTACCAATCTACATTTTAAAAAATGTCATTGTACCCATCGCAGTACCCATCGTCGCGGTGGTACCCATCGTCATTGGGAGTGTGGCATCCTGGGAAGCCCGGCCGGCGTCACTGGGAACCGGGGCAGAATCCTGGGGAGCCGGGGCGGAGTCCTGGGGAGAACTTTTACCAATCTACATTTTAAAAAATGTCATTGTACCCATCGCAGTACCCATCGTCGCGGTGGTACCCATCGTCATTGGGAGTGTGGCATCCTGGGAGGCCCGGCCGGCGTCACTGGGAACCGGGGCAGAATCCTGGGGAGCCGGGGCGGAGTCCTGGGGAGAACTTTTACCAATCTACATTTTAAAAAATGTCATTGTACCCATCGCAGTACCCATCGTCGCGGTGGTACCCATCGTCATTGGGAGTGTGGCATCCTGGGAAGCCCGGCCGGCGTCACTGGGAACCGGGGCAGAATCCTGGGGAGCCGGGGCGGAGTCCTGGCGAATTCTTTTACCAATCTACAGTAAAAAAAATGTCATAGTACCCGTTGCAGTACCCAGTGTCGTGGTGGTACCTATCGTCATTGGGAGTGTGGCATCCTGGGATGCCCGGCCCGCGTCACTGGGAACCGGGGCAGAATCCTGGGGAGCCGGGGCGGAGTCCTGGGGAGAACTTTTACCAATCTACATTTTAAAAAATGTCATTGTACCCATCGCAGTACCCATCGTCGCGGTGGTACCCATCGTCATTGGGAGTGTGGCATCCTGGGAGGCCCGGCCGGCGTCACTGGGAACCGGGGCAGAATCCTGG
Source organism: Brachyhypopomus gauderio (assembly GCF_052324685.1). Taxonomy (NCBI): domain Eukaryota; kingdom Metazoa; phylum Chordata; class Actinopteri; order Gymnotiformes; family Hypopomidae; genus Brachyhypopomus; species Brachyhypopomus gauderio. The sequence continues at coordinate 38,184,821 of NC_135211.1, read as the reverse complement.
GGAGCCGGGGCGGAGTCCTGGCGAATTCTTTTACCAATCTACAGTAAAAAAAAATGTCATGGTACCCATCGCAGTACCCATCGTCGTGGTGGTACCCATCGTCATTGGGAGTGTGGCATCCTGGGAGGCCCGGCCGGCGTCACTGGGAACCGGGGCAGAATCCTGGGGAGCCGGGGCGGAGTCCTGGGGAGAACTTTTACCAATCTACATTTAAAAAAATGTCATTGTACCCATCGCAGTACCCATCGTCGCGGTGGTACCCATCGTCATTGGGAGTGTGGCATCCTGGGAGGCCCGGCCGGCGTCACTGGGAACCGGGGCAGAATCCTGGGGAGCCGGGGCGGAGTCCTGGCGAATTCTTTTACCAATCTACAGTAAAAAAAATGTCATGGTACCCGTTGCAGTACCCAGTGTCGTGGTGGTACCCATCGTCATTGGGAGTGTGGCATCCTGGGATGCCCGGCCGGCGTCACTGGGAACCGGGGCAGAATCCTGGGGAGCCGGGGCGGAGTCCTGGGGAGAACTTTTACCAATCTACATTTTTAAAAATGTCATTGTACCCATCGCAGTACTCATCGTCGCGGTGGTACCCATCGTCATTGGGAGTGTGGCATCCTGGGATGCCCGGCCGGCGTCACTGGGAACCGGGGCAGAATCCTGGGGAGCCGGGGCGGAGTCCTGGGGAGAACTTTTACCAATCTACATTTTAAAAAATGTCATTGTACCCATCGCAGTACCCATCGTCGTGGTGGTACCCATCGTCATTGGGAGTGTGGCATCCTGGGAGGCCCGGCCGGCGTCACTGGGAACCGGGGCAGAATCCTGGGGAGCCGGGGCGGAGTCCTGGGGAGAACTTTTACCAATCTACATTTAAAAAAATGTCATTGTACCCATCGCAGTACCCATCGTCGCGGTGGTACCCATCGTCATTGGGAGTGTGGCATCCTGGGAGGCCCGGCCGGCGTCACTGGGAACCGGGGCAGAATCCTGGGGAGCCGGGGCGGAGTCCTGGCGAATTCTTTTACCAATCTACAGTAAAAAAAATGTCATGGTACCCGTTGCAGTACCCAGTGTCGTGGTGGTACCTATCGTCATTGGGAGTGTGGCATCCTGGGATGCCCGGCCGGCGTCACTGGGAACCGGGGCAGAATCCTGGGGAGCCGGGGCGGAGTCCTGGGGAGAACTTTTACCAATCTACATTTTAAAAAATGTCATTGTACCCATCGCAGTACCCATCGTCGTGGTGGTACCCATCGTCATTGGGAGTGTGGCATCCTGGGAGGCCCGGCCGGCGTCACTGGGAACCGGGGCAGAATCCTGGGGAGCCGGGGCGGAGTCCTGGGGAGAACTTTTACCAATCTACATTTAAAAAAATGTCATTGTACCCATCGCAGTACCCATCGTCGCGGTGGTACCCATCGTCATTGGGAGTGTGGCATCCTGGGAGGCCCGGCCGGCGTCACTGGGAACCGGGGCAGAATCCTGGGGAGCCGGGGCGGAGTCCTGGCGAATTCTTTTACCAATCTACAGTAAAAAAAATGTCATGGTACCCGTTGCAGTACCCAGTGTCGTGGTGGTACCTATCGTCATTGGGAGTGTGGCATCCTGGGATGCCCGGCCCGCGTCACTGGGAACCGGGGCAGAATCCTGGGGAGCCGGGGCGGAGTCCTGGGGAGAACTTTTACCAATCTACATTTTAAAAAATGTCATTGTACCCATCGCAGTACCCATCATCGCGGTGATACCCATCGTCATTGGGAGTGTGGCATCCTGGGAAGCCCGGCCGGCGTCACTGGGAACTGGGGCAGAATCCTGGGGAGCCGGGGCGGAGTCCTGGGGAGAACTTTTACCAATCTACATTTAAAAAAATGTCATTGTACCCATCGCAGTACCCATCGTCGCGGTGGTACCCATCGTCATTGGGAGTGTGGCATCCTGGGAAGCCCGGCCGGCGTCACTGGGAACTGGGGCAGAATCCTGGAGAGCCGGGGCGGAGTCCTGGGGAGAACTTTTACCAATCTACATTTTAAAAAATGTCATTGTACCCATCGCAGTACCCATCGTCGCGGTGGTACCCATCGTCATTGGGAGTGTGGCATCCTGGGAGGCCCGGCCGGCGTCACTGGGAACCGGGGCAGAATCCTGGGGAGCCGGGGCGGAGTCCTGGGGAGAACTTTTACCAATCTACATTTTAAAAAATGTCATTGTACCCATCGCAGTACCCATCGTCGCGGTGGTACCCATCGTCATTGGGAGTGTGGCATCCTGGGAAGCCCGGCCGGCGTCACTGGGAACTGGGGCAGAATCCTGGGGAGCCGGGGCGGAGTCCTTGGGAGAACTTTTACCAATCTACATTTAAAAAAATGTCATTGTACCCATCGCAGTACCCATCGTCGCGGTGGTACCCATCGTCATTGGGAGTGTGGCATCCTGGGAGGCCCGGCCGGCGTCACTGGGAACCGGGGCAGAATCCTGGGGAGCCGGGGCGGAGTCCTGGGGAGAACTTTTACCAATCTACATTTAAAAAAATGTCATTGTACCCATCGCAGTACCCATCGTCGCGGTGGTACCCATCGTCATTGGGAGTGTGGCATCCTGGGAGGCCCGGCCGGCGTCACTGGGAACCGGGGCAGAATCCTGGGGAGCCGGGGCGGAGTCCTGGCGAATTCTTTTACCAATCTACAGTAAAAAAAATGTCATGGTACCCGTTGCAGTACCCAGTGTCATGGTGGTACCCATCGTCATTGGGAGTGTGGCATCCTGGGATGCCCGGCCGGCGTCACTGGGAACCGGGGCAGAATCCTGGGGAGCCGGGGCAGAGTCCTGGGGAGAACTTTTACCAATCTACATTTTAAAAAATGTCATTGTACCCATCGCAGTACCCATCATCGCGGTGGTACCCATCGTCATTGGGAGTGTGGCATCCTGGGAAGCCCGGCCGGCGTCACTGGGAACTGGGGCAGAATCCTGGGGAGCCGGGGCGGAGTCCTGGGGAGAACTTTTACCAATCTACATTTTAAAAAATGTCATTGTACCCATCGCAGTACCCATCGTCGCGGTGGTACCCATCATCATTGGGAGTGTGGAATCCTGGGAAGCCCGGCCGGCGTCACTGGGAACTGGGGCAGAATCCTGGGGAGCCGGGGCGGAGTCCTGGGGAGAACTTTTACCAATCTACATTTAAAAAAATGTCATTGTACCCATCGCAGTACCCATCGTCGCGGTGGTACCCATCGTCATTGGGAGTGTGGCATCCTGGGAAGCCCGGCCGGCGTCACTGGGAACCGGGGCAGAATCCTGGGGAGCCGGGGCGGAGTCCTGGGGAGAACTTTTACCAATCTACATTTTAAAAAATGTCATTGTACCCATCGCAGTACCCATCGTCGCGGTGGTACCCATCGTCATTGGGAGTGTGGCATCCTGGGAGGCCCGGCCGGCGTCACTGGGAACCGGGGCAGAATCCTGGGGAGCCGGGGCGGAGTCCTGGGGAGAACTTTTACCAATCTACATTTTAAAAAATGTCATTGTACCCATCGCAGTACCCATCGTCGCGGTGGTACCCATCGTCATTGGGAGTGTGGCATCCTGGGAAGCCCGGCCGGCGTCACTGGGAACCGGGGCAGAATCCTGGGGAGCCGGGGCGGAGTCCTGGCGAATTCTTTTACCAATCTACAGTAAAAAAAATGTCATAGTACCCGTTGCAGTACCCAGTGTCGTGGTGGTACCTATCGTCATTGGGAGTGTGGCATCCTGGGATGCCCGGCCCGCGTCACTGGGAACCGGGGCAGAATCCTGGGGAGCCGGGGCGGAGTCCTGGGGAGAACTTTTACCAATCTACATTTAAAAAAATGTCATTGTACCCATCGCAGTACCCATCGTCGCGGTGGTACCCATCGTCATTGGGAGTGTGGCATCCTGGGAAGCCCGGCCGGCGTCACTGGGAACCGGGGCAGAATCCTGGGGAGCCGGGGCGGAGTCCTGGGGAGAACTTTTACCAATCTACATTTTAAAAAATGTCATTGTACCCATCGCAGTACCCATCGTCGCGGTGGTACCCATCGTCATTGGGAGTGTGGCATCCTGGGAGGCCCGGCCGGCGTCACTGGGAACCGGGGCAGAATCCTGGGGAGCCGGGGCGGAGTCCTGGGGAGAACTTTTACCAATCTACATTTTAAAAAATGTCATTGTACCCATCGCAGTACCCATCGTCGCGGTGGTACCCATCGTCATTGGGAGTGTGGCATCCTGGGAAGCCCGGCCGGCGTCACTGGGAACCGGGGCAGAATCCTGGGGAGCCGGGGCGGAGTCCTGGCGAATTCTTTTACCAATCTACAGTAAAAAAAATGTCATAGTACCCGTTGCAGTACCCAGTGTCGTGGTGGTACCTATCGTCATTGGGAGTGTGGCATCCTGGGATGCCCGGCCCGCGTCACTGGGAACCGGGGCAGAATCCTGGGGAGCCGGGGCGGAGTCCTGGGGAGAACTTTTACCAATCTACATTTTAAAAAATGTCATTGTACCCATCGCAGTACCCATCGTCGCGGTGGTACCCATCGTCATTGGGAGTGTGGCATCCTGGGAGGCCCGGCCGGCGTCACTGGGAACCGGGGCAGAATCCTGGGGAGCCGGGGCGGAGTCCTGGGGAGAACTTTTACCAATCTACATTTTAAAAAATGTCATTGTACCCATCGCAGTACCCATCGTCGCGGTGGTACCCATCGTCATTGGGAGTGTGGCATCCTGGGAGGCCCGGCCGGCGTCACTGGGAACCGGGGCAGAATCCTGGGGAGCCGGGGCGGAGTCCTGGCGAATTCTTTTACCAATCTACAGTAAAAAAAATGTCATGGTACCCATCGCAGTACCCATCGTCGTGGTGGTACCCATCGTCATTGGGAGTGTGGCATCCTGGGAGGCCCGGCCGGCGTCACTGGGAACCGGGGCAGAATCCTGGGGAGCCGGGGCGGAGTCCTGGGGAGAACTTTTACCAATCTACATTTAAAAAAATGTCATTGTACCCATCGCAGTACCCATCGTCGCGGTGGTACCCATCGTCATTGGGAGTGTGGCATCCTGGGAGGCCCGGCCGGCGTCACTGGGAACCGGGGCAGAATCCTGGGGAGCCGGGGCGGAGTCCTGGCGAATTCTTTTACCAATCTACAGTAAAAAAAATGTCATGGTACCCGTTGCAGTACCCAGTGTCGTGGTGGTACCCATCGTCATTGGGAGTGTGGCATCCTGGGATGCCCGGCCGGCGTCACTGGGAACCGGGGCAGAATCCTGGGGAGCCGGGGCGGAGTCCTGGGGAGAACTTTTACCAATCTACATTTTAAAAAATGTCATTGTACCCATCGCAGTACCCATCGTCGTGGTGGTACCCATCGTCATTGGGAGTGTGGCATCCTGGGAGGCCCGGCCGGCGTCACTGGGAACCGGGGCAGAATCCTGGGGAGCCGGGGCGGAGTCCTGGGGAGAACTTTTACCAATCTACATTTAAAAAAATGTCATTGTACCCATCGCAGTACCCATCGTCGCGGTGGTACCCATCGTCATTGGGAGTGTGGCATCCTGGGAGGCCCGGCCGGTGTCACTGGGAACCGGGGCAGAATCCTGGGGAGCCGGGGCGGAGTCCTGGCGAATTCTTTTACCAATCTACAGTAAAAAAAATGTCATGGTACCCGTTGCAGTACCCAGTGTCGTGGTGGTACCTATCGTCATTGGGAGTGTGGCATCCTGGGATGCCCGGCCGGCGTCACTGGGAACCGGGGCAGAATCCTGGGGAGCCGGGGCGGAGTCCTGGGGAGAACTTTTACCAATCTACATTTTAAAAAATGTCATTGTACCCATCGCAGTACCCATCGTCGTGGTGGTACCCATCGTCATTGGGAGTGTGGCATCCTGGGAGGCCCGGCCGGCGTCACTGGGAACCGGGGCAGAATCCTGGGGAGCCGGGGCGGAGTCCTGGGGAGAACTTTTACCAATCTACATTTAAAAAAATGTCATTGTACCCATCGCAGTACCCATCGTCGCGGTGGTACCCATTGTCATTGGGAGTGTGGCATCCTGGGAGGCCCGGCCGGCGTCACTGGGAACCGGGGCAGAATCCTGGGGAGCCGGGGCGGAGTCCTGGCGAATTCTTTTACCAATCTACAGTAAAAAAAATGTCATGGTACCCGTTGCAGTACCCAGTGTCGTGGTGGTACCTATCGTCATTGGGAGTGTGGCATCCTGGGATGCCCGGCCCGCGTCACTGGGAACCGGGGCAGAATCATGGGGAGCCGGGGCGGAGTCCTGGGGAGAACTTTTACCAATCTACATTTTAAAAAATGTCATTGTACCCATCGCAGTACCCATCATCGCGGTGATACCCATCGTCATTGGGAGTGTGGCATCCTGGGAAGCCCGGCCGGCGTCACTGGGAACTGGGGCAGAATCCTGGGGAGCCGGGGCGGAGTCCTGGGGAGAACTTTTACCAATCTACATTTTAAAAAATGTCATTGTACCCATCGCAGTACCCATCGTCGCGGTGGTACCCATCGTCATTGGGAGTGTGGCATCCTGGGAAGCCCGGCCGGCGTCACTGGGAACCGGGGCAGAATCCTGGGGAGCCGGGGCGGAGTCCTGGGGAGAACTTTTACCAATCTACATTTTAAAAAATGTCATTGTACCCATCGCAGTACCCATCGTCGCGGTGGTACCCATCGTCATTGGGAGTGTGGCATCCTGGGAGGCCCGGCCGGCGTCACTGGGAACCGGGGCAGAATCCTGGGGAGCCGGGGCGGAGTCCTGGGGAGAACTTTTACCAATCTACATTTTAAAAAATGTCATTGTACCCATCGCAGTACCCATCATCGCGGTGATACCCATCGTCATTGGGAGTGTGGCATCCTGGGAAGCCCGGCCGGCGTCACTGGGAACTGGGGCAGAATCCTGGGGAGCCGGGGCGGAGTCCTGGGGAGAACTTTTACCAATCTACATTTTAAAAAATGTCATTGTACCCATCGCAGTACCCATCGTCGCGGTGGTACCCATCGTCATTGGGAGTGTGGCATCCTGGGAGGCCCGGCCGGCGTCACTGGGAACCGGGGCAGAATCCTGGGGAGCCGGGGCGGAGTCCTGGCGAATTCTTTTACCAATCTACAGTAAAAAAAATGTCATGGTACCCGTTGCAGTACCCAGTGTCGTGGTGGTACCTATCGTCATTGGGAGTGTGTCATCCTGGGATGCCCGGCCCGCGTCACTGGGAACCGGGGCAGAATCATGGGGAGCCGGGGCGGAGTCCTGGGGAGAACTTTTACCAATCTACATTTTAAAAAATGTCATTGTACCCATCGCAGTACCCATCATCGCGGTGATACCCATCGTCATTGGGAGTGTGGCATCCTGGGAAGCCCGGCCGGCGTCACTGGGAACTGGGGCAGAATCCTGGGGAGCCGGGGCGGAGTCCTGGGGAGAACTTTTACCAATCTACATTTTAAAAAATGTCATTGTACCCATCGCAGTACCCATCGTCGCGGTGGTACCCATCGTCATTGGGAGTGTGGCATCCTGGGAAGCCCGGCCGGCGTCACTGGGAACCGGGGCAGAATCCTGGGGAGCCGGGGCGGAGTCCTGGGGAGAACTTTTACCAATCTACATTTTAAAAAATGTCATTGTACCCATCGCAGTACCCATCGTCGCGGTGGTACCCATCGTCATTGGGAGTGTGGCATCCTGGGAGGCCCGGCCGGCGTCACTGGGAACCGGGGCAGAATCCTGGGGAGCCGGGGCGGAGTCCTGGGGAGAACTTTTACCAATCTACATTTTAAAAAATGTCATTGTACCCATCGCAGTACCCATCATCGCGGTGATACCCATCGTCATTGGGAGTGTGGCATCCTGGGAAGCCCGGCCGGCGTCACTGGGAACTGGGGCAGAATCCTGGGGAGCCGGGGCGGAGTCCTGGGGAGAACTTTTACCAATCTACATTTTAAAAAATGTCATTGTACCCATCGCAGTACCCATCGTCGCGGTGGTACCCATCGTCATTGGGAGTGTGGCATCCTGGGAAGCCCGGCCGGCGTCACTGGGAACTGGGGCAGAATCCTGGGGAGCCGGGGCGGAGTCCTGGGGAGAACTTTTACCAATCTACATTTTAAAAAATGTCATTGTACCCATCGCAGTACCCATCGTCGCGGTGGTACCCATCGTCATTGGGAGTGTGGCATCCTGGGAGGCCCGGCCGGCGTCACTGGGAACCGGGGCAGAATCCTGGGGAGCCGGGGCGGAGTCCTGGGGAGAACTTTTACCAATCTACATTTAAAAAAATGTCATTGTACCCATCGCAGTACCCATCGTCGCGGTGGTACCCATCGTCATTGGGAGTGTGGCATCCTGGGAAGCCCGGCCGGCGTCACTGGGAACTGGGGCAGAATCCTGGGGAGCCGGGGCGGAGTCCTTGGGAGAACTTTTACCAATCTACATTAAAAAAAATGTCATTGTACCCATCGCAGTACCCATCGTCGCGGTGGTACCCATCGTCATTGGGAGTGTGGCATCCTGGGAGGCCCGGCCGGCGTCACTGGGAACCGGGGCGGAGTCCTGGGGAGAACTTTTACCAATCTACATTTAAAAAAATGTCATTGTACCCATCGCAGTACCCATCGTCGCGGTGGTACCCATCGTCATTGGGAGTGTGGCATCCTGGGAGGCCCGGCCGGCGTCACTGGGAACCGGGGCAGAATCCTGGGGAGCCGGGGCGGAGTCCTGGCGAATTCTTTTACCAATCTACAGTAAAAAAAATGTCATGGTACCCGTTGCAGTACCCAGTGTCATGGTGGTACCCATCGTCATTGGGAGTGTGGCATCCTGGGATGCCCGGCCGGCGTCACTGGGAACCGGGGCAGAATCCTGGGGAGCCGGGGCGGAGTCCTGGGGAGAACTTTTACCAATCTACATTTTAAAAAATGTCATTGTACCCATCGCAGTACCCATCATCGCGGTGGTACCCATCGTCATTGGGAGTGTGGCATCCTGGGAAGCCCGGCCGGCGTCACTGGGAACTGGGGCAGAATCCTGGGGAGCCGGGGCGGAGTCCTGGGGAGAACTTTTACCAATCTACATTTTAAAAAATGTCATTGTACCCATCGCAGTACCCATCGTCGCGGTGGTACCCATCATCATTGGGAGTGTGGAATCCTGGGAAGCCCGGCCGGCGTCACTGGGAACTGGGGCAGAATCCTGGGGAGCCGGGGCGGAGTCCTGGGAGTGTGGCATCCTGGGAAGCCCGGCCGGCGTCACTGGGAACCGGGGCAGAATCCTGGGGAGCCGGGGCGGAGTCCTGGGGAGAACTTTTACCAATCTACATTTAAAAAAATGTCATTGTACCCATCGCAGTACCCATCGTCGCGGTGGTACCCATCGTCATTGGGAGTGTGGCATCCTGGGAGGCCCGGCCGGCGTCACTGGGAACCGGGGCAGAATCCTGGGGAGCCGGGGCGGAGTCCTGGGGAGAACTTTTACCAATCTACATTTTAAAAAATGTCATTGTACCCATCGCAGTACCCATCGTCGCGGTGGTACCCATCGTCATTGGGAGTGTGGCATCCTGGGAGGCCCGGCCGGCGTCACTGGGAACCGGGGCAGAATCCTGGGGAGCCGGGGCGGAGTCCTGGGGAGAACTTTTACCAATCTACATTTTAAAAAATGTCATTGTACCCATCGCAGTACCCATCGTCGCGGTGGTACCCATCGTCATTGGGAGTGTGGCATCCTGGGAAGCCCGGCCGGCGTCACTGGGAACCGGGGCAGAATCCTGGGGAGCCGGGGCGGAGTCCTGGCGAATTCTTTTACCAATCTACAGTAAAAAAAATGTCATAGTACCCGTTGCAGTACCCAGTGTCGTGGTGGTACCTATCGTCATTGGGAGTGTGGCATCCTGGGATGCCCGGCCCGCGTCACTGGGAACCGGGGCAGAATCCTGGGGAGCCGGGGCGGAGTCCTGGGGAGAACTTTTACCAATCTACATTTTAAAAAATGTCATTGTACCCATCGCAGTACCCATCGTCGCGGTGGTACCCATCGTCATTGGGAGTGTGGCATCCTGGGAGGCCCGGCCGGCGTCACTGGGAACCGGGGCAGAATCCTGGGGAGCCGGGGCGGAGTCCTGGGGAGAACTTTTACCAATCTACATTTTAAAAAATGTCATTGTACCCATCGCAGTACCCATCGTCGCGGTGGTACCCATCGTCATTGGGAGTGTGGCATCCTGGGAGGCCCGGCCGGCGTCACTGGGAACCGGGGCAGAATCCTGGGGAGCCGGGGCGGAGTCCTGGGGAGAACTTTTACCAATCTACATTTAAAAAAATGTCATTGTACCCATCGCAGTACCCATCGTCGCGGTGGTACCCATCGTCATTGGGAGTGTGGCATCCTGGGAAGCCCGGCCGGCGTCACTGGGAACTGGGGCAGAATCCTGGGGAGCCGGGGCGGAGTCCTGGGGAGAACTTTTACCAATCTACATTTAAAAAAATGTCATTGTACCCATCGCAGTACCCATCGTCGCGGTGGTACCCATCGTCATTGGGAGTGTGGCATCCTGGGAAGCCCGGCCGGCGTCACTGGGAACCGGGGCAGAATCCTGGGGAGCCGGGGCGGAGTCCTGGGGAGAACTTTTACCAATCTACATTTTAAAAAATGTCATTGTACCCATCGCAGTACCCATCGTCGCGGTGGTACCCATCGTCATTGGGAGTGTGGCATCCTGGGAGGCCCGGCCGGCGTCACTGGGAACCGGGGCAGAATCCTGGGGAGCCGGGGCGGAGTCCTGGGGAGAACTTTTACCAATCTACATTTTAAAAAATGTCATTGTACCCATCGCAGTACCCATCGTCGCGGTGGTACCCATCGTCATTGGGAGTGTGGCATCCTGGGAAGCCCGGCCGGCGTCACTGGGAACCGGGGCAGAATCCTGGGGAGCCGGGGCGGAGTCCTGGCGAATTCTTTTACCAATCTACAGTAAAAAAAATGTCATAGTACCCGTTGCAGTACCCAGTGTCGTGGTGGTACCTATCGTCATTGGGAGTGTGGCATCCTGGGATGCCCGGCCCGCGTCACTGGGAACCGGGGCAGAATCCTGGGGAGCCGGGGCGGAGTCCTGGGGAGAACTTTTACCAATCTACATTTTAAAAAATGTCATTGTACCCATCGCAGTACCCATCGTCGCTGTGGTACCCATCGTCATTGGGAGTGTGGCATCCTGGGAGGCCCGGCCGGCGTCACTGGGAACCGGGGCAGAATCCTGGGGAGCCGGGGCGGAGTCCTGGGGAGAACTTTTACCAATCTACATTTTAAAAAATGTCATTGTACCCATCGCAGTACCCATCGTCGCGGTGGTACCCATCGTCATTGGGAGTGTGGCATCCTGGGAGGCCCGGCCGGCGTCACTGGGAACCGGGGCAGAATCCTGGGGAGCCGGGGCGGAGTCCTGGGGAGAACTTTTACCAATCTACATTTAAAAAAATGTCATTGTACCCATCGCAGTACCCATCGTCGCGGTGGTACCCATCGTCATTGGGAGTGTGGCATCCTGGGAAGCCCGGCCGGCGTCACTGGGAACTGGGGCAGAATCCTGGGGAGCCGGGGCGGAGTCCTGGGGAGAACTTTTACCAATCTACATTTAAAAAAATGTCATTGTACCCATCGCAGTACCCATCGTCGCGGTGGTACCCATCGTCATTGGGAGTGTGGCATCCTGGGAAGCCCGGCCGGCGTCACTGGGAACTGGGGCAGAATCCTGGGGAGCCGGGGCGGAGTCCTTGGGAGAACTTTTACCAATCTACATTAAAAAAAATGTCATTGTACCCATCGCAGTACCCATCGTCGCGGTGGTACCCATCGTCATTGGGAGTGTGGCATCCTGGGAGGCCCGGCCGGCGTCACTGGGAACCGGGGCAGAATCCTGGGGAGCCGGGGCGGAGTCCTGGGGAGAACTTTTACCAATCTACATTTAAAAAAATGTCATTGTACCCATCGCAGTACCCATCGTCGCGGTGGTACCCATCGTCATTGGGAGTGTGGCATCCTGGGAGGCCCGGCCGGCGTCACTGGGAACCGGGGCAGAATCCTGGGGAGCCGGGGCGGAGTCCTGGCGAATTCTTTTACCAATCTACAGTAAAAAAAATGTCATGGTACCCGTTGCAGTACCCAGTGTCATGGTGGTACCCATCGTCATTGGGAGTGTGGCATCCTGGGATGCCCGGCCGGCGTCACTGGGAACCGGGGCAGAATCCTGGGGAGCCGGGGCGGAGTCCTGGGGAGAACTTTTACCAATCTACATTTTAAAAAATGTCATTGTACCCATCGCAGTACCCATCATCGCGGTGGTACCCATCGTCATTGGGAGTGTGGCATCCTGGGAAGCCCGGCCGGCGTCACTGGGAACTGGGGCAGAATCCTGGGGAGCCGGGGCGGAGTCCTGGGGAGAACTTTTACCAATCTACATTTAAAAAAATGTCATTGTACCCATCGCAGTACCCATCATCGCGGTGTTACCCATCATCATTGGGAGTGTGGAATCCTGGGAAGCCCGGCCGGCGTCACTGGGAACTGGGGCAGAATCCTGGGGAGCCGGGGCGGAGTCCTGGGGAGAACTTTTACCAATCTACATTTAAAAAAATGTCATTGTACCCATCGCAGTACCCATCGTCGCGGTGGTACCCATCGTCATTGGGAGTGTGGCATCCTGGGAAGCCCGGCCGGCGTCACTGGGAACCGGGGCAGAATCCTGGGGAGCCGGGGCGGAGTCCTGGGGAGAACTTTTACCAATCTACATTTTAAAAAATGTCATTGTACCCATCGCAGTACCCATCGTCGCGGTGGTACCCATCGTCATTGGGAGTGTGGCATCCTGGGAGGCCCGGCCGGCGTCACTGGGAACCGGGGCAGAATCCTGGGGAGCCGGGGCGGAGTCCTGGGGAGAACTTTTACCAATCTACATTTTAAAAAATGTCATTGTACCCATCGCAGTACCCATCGTCGCGGTGGTACCCATCGTCATTGGGAGTGTGGCATCCTGGGAAGCCCGGCCGGCGTCACTGGGAACCGGGGCAGAATCCTGGGGAGCCGGGGCGGAGTCCTGGCGAATTCTTTTACCAATCTACAGTAAAAAAAATGTCATAGTACCCGTTGCAGTACCCAGTGTCGTGGTGGTACCTATCGTCATTGGGAGTGTGGCATCCTGGGATGCCCGGCCCGCGTCACTGGGAACCGGGGCAGAATCCTGGGGAGCCGGGGCGGAGTCCTGGGGAGAACTTTTACCAATCTACATTTTAAAAAATGTCATTGTACCCATCGCAGTACCCATCGTCGCGGTGGTACCCATCGTCATTGGGAGTGTGGCATCCTGGGAGGCCCGGCCGGCGTCACTGGGAACCGGGGCAGAATCCTGGGGAGCCGGGGCGGAGTCCTGGGGAGAACTTTTACCAATCTACATTTTAAAAAATGTCATTGTACCCATCGCAGTACCCATCGTCGCGGTGGTACCCATCGTCATTGGGAGTGTGGCATCCTGGGAGGCCCGGCCGGCGTCACTGGGAACCGGGGCAGAATCCTGGGGAGCCGGGGCGGAGTCCTGGCGAATTCTTTTACCAATCTACAGTAAAAAAAATGTCATGGTACCCATCGCAGTACCCATCGTCGTGGTGGTACCCATCGTCATTGGGAGTGTGGCATCCTGGGAGGCCCGGCCAGCGTCACTGGGAACCGGGGCAGAATCCTGGGGAGCCGGGGCGGAGTCCTGGGGAGAACTTTTACCAATCTACATTTAAAAAAATGTCATTGTACCCATCGCAGTACCCATCGTCGCGGTGGTACCCATCGTCATTGGGAGTGTGGCATCCTGGGAGGCCCGGCCGGCGTCACTGGGAACCGGGGCAGAATCCTGGGGAGCCGGGGCGGAGTCCTGGCGAATTCTTTTACCAATCTACAGTAAAAAAAATGTCATGGTACCCGTTGCAGTACCCAGTGTCGTGGTGGTACCCATCGTCATTGGGAGTGTGGCATCCTGGGATGCCCGGCCGGCGTCACTGGGAACCGGGGCAGAATCCTGGGGAGCCGGGGCGGAGTCCTGGGGAGAACTTTTACCAATCTACATTTTTAAAAATGTCATTGTACCCATCGCAGTACTCATCGTCGCGGTGGTACCCATCGTCATTGGGAGTGTGGCATCCTGGGATGCCCGGCCGGCGTCACTGGGAACCGGGGCAGAATCCTGGGGAGCCGGGGCGGAGTCCTGGGGAGAACTTTTACCAATCTACATTTTAAAAAATGTCATTGTACCCATCGCAGTACCCATCGTCGCGGTGGTACCCATCGTCATTGGGAGTGTGGCATCCTGGGAGGCCCGGCCGGCGTCACTGGGAACCGGGGCAGAATCCTGGGGAGCCGGGGCGGAGTCCTGGCGAATTCTTTTACCAATCTACAGTAAAAAAAATGTCATGGTACCCATCGCAGTACCCATCGTCGTGGTGGTACCCATCGTCATTGGGAGTGTGGCATCCTGGGAGGCCCGGCCGGCGTCACTGGGAACCGGGGCAGAATCCTGGGGAGCCGGGGCGGAGTCCTGGGGAGAACTTTTACCAATCTACATTTAAAAAAATGTCATTGTACCCATCGCAGTACCCATCGTCGCGGTGGTACCCCTCGTCATTGGGAGTGTGGCATCCTGGGAGGCCCGGCCGGCGTCACTGGGAACCGGGGCAGAATCCTGGGGAGCCGGGGCGGAGTCCTGGCGAATTCTTTTACCAATCTACAGTAAAAAAAATGTCATGGTACCCGTTGCAGTACCCAGTGTCGTGGTGGTACCCATCGTCATTGGGAGTGTGGCATCCTGGGATGCCCGGCCGGCGTCACTGGGAACCGGGGCAGAATCCTGGGGAGCCGGGGCGGAGTCCTGGGGAGAACTTTTACCAATCTACATTTTTAAAAATGTCATTGTACCCATCGCAGTACTCATCGTCGCGGTGGTACCCATCGTCATTGGGAGTGTGGCATCCTGGGATGCCCGGCCGGCGTCACTGGGAACCGGGGCAGAATCCTGGGGAGCCGGGGCGGAGTCCTGGGGAGAACTTTTACCAATCTACATTTTAAAAAATGTCATTGTACCCATCGCAGTACCCATCGTCGTGGTGGTACCCATCGTCATTGGGAGTGTGGCATCCTGGGAGGCCCGGCCGGCGTCACTGGGAACCGGGGCAGAATCCTGGGGAGCCGGGGCGGAGTCCTGGGGAGAACTTTTACCAATCTACATTTAAAAAAATGTCATTGTACCCATCGCAGTACCCATCGTCGCGGTGGTACCCATCGTCATTGGGAGTGTGGCATCCTGGGAGGCCCGGCCGGCGTCACTGGGAACCGGGGCAGAATCCTGGGGAGCCGGGGCGGAGTCCTGGCGAATTCTTTTACCAATCTACAGTAAAAAAAATGTCATGGTACCCGTTGCAGTACCCAGTGTCGTGGTGGTACCTTTCGTCATTGGGAGTGTGGCATCCTGGGATGCCCGGCCGGCGTCACTGGGAACCGGGGCAGAATCCTGGGGAGCCGGGGCGGAGTCCTGGGGAGAACTTTTACCAATCTACATTTTAAAAAATGTCATTGTACCCATCGCAGTACCCATCGTCGTGGTGGTACCCATCGTCATTGGGGGTGTGGCATCCTGGGAGGCCCGGCCGGCGTCACTGGGAACCGGGGCAGAATCCTGGGGAGCCGGGGCGGAGTCCTGGGGAGAACTTTTACCAATCTACATTTAAAAAAATGTCATTGTACCCATCGCAGTACCCATCGTCGCGGTGGTACCCATTGTCATTGGGAGTGTGGCATCCTGGGAGGCCCGGCCGGCGTCACTGGGAACCGGGGCAGAATCCTGGGGAGCCGGGGCGGAGTCCTGGCGAATTCTTTTACCAATCTACAGTAAAAAAAATGTCATGGTACCCATCGCAGTACCCATCGTCGTGGTGGTACCCATCGTCATTGGGAGTGTGGCATCCTGGGAGGCCCGGCCGGCGTCACTGGGAACCGGGGCAGAATCCTGGGGAGCCGGGGCGGAGTCCTGGGGAGAACTTTTACCAATCTACATTTAAAAAAATGTCATTGTACCCATCGCAGTACCCATCGTCGCGGTGGTACCCCTCGTCATTGGGAGTGTGGCATCCTGGGAGGCCCGGCCGGCGTCACTGGGAACCGGGGCAGAATCCTGGGGAGCCGGGGCGGAGTCCTGGCGAATTCTTTTACCAATCTACAGTAAAAAAAATGTC
>NC_135211.1:37838535-37866035 GCF_052324685.1 Brachyhypopomus gauderio | reverse complement strand
ACCGTGCAGGGTGATTGGCATTTACCAGAGAACACCAAGATTGGCAGATTCACCATTGGTGCCCTGTGCTCTTCACAGATGAGAGCAGGTTCACACTGAACACATGACAGAGTCTGGAGACGTGACAGAGTCTGGAGACGTGACAGGAACGTTCTGCTGCCTGCAACATCCTCCAGCATGAGCGGTTTGGCAGTGGGTCAGTAATGGTGTGGGGAGGCATTTCTGTGGAGGGCCACACAGACCTGACGGTTCTCTACTGATATATATATATATATGTGTGTGTGTGTGTGTGTGTGTGTGTGTGTGTGTGTGTGTGTGTGTGTGTGTGTATGAAGAAGTACAAAGTGACTTTTGACTTTTTATTCAAATTCAGCTTTGCCTTGAATTGTAATTAATTCCAAGATTCTCACCTAAACATATTAATAGAATGTCCTTTGAACACATATAAAGATTTTACAACTTTGTCCTCACATCAAAACTTTGTGCTATTTTGATAATATAAGATACTCTTGAACTGTTGAACCATGAGTACTGAAAAGACTGAGTTACCAACACTGCACCCCCACTACATTTACATTTACGGCATTTAGCAGACGCTCTTATCCAGAGTGACTTACAAAGTCCACTAAACACCACACAACACTAAAAAACCCACACTACACTAAAACCCCCCCCACTAAACACCCACACTACACTAAAAACCCCCACTAAACACCCACACTACACTAAAACCCCCCACTAAACACCCACACTACACTAAACACCCCCACTGCAGTAAACCTCCACTCTACACTAAACAAAACACCCCTTACTAGAGAAAACCCCCACACTACACTAAACACACCCACTAAACCCCAACACTACACCAAACACACCCACTAAACCCCCACACTACACTAAACACACCCACTAAACCCCAACACTACACCAAACACACCCACTAAACCCCCACACTACACTAAACACACCCACTAAACCCCCACACTACACTAAACATACACATCACAATAAACAGTACATGTGGTCATAGTTCGTCTGTCTTGCTCCAGTCACACTATGGAGGTTTAACCCCAACCATATGGAGGTTTAACCCCAACACTATGGAGGTTTAACCCCAACCATATGGAGGTTTAACTCCAACACTATGGAGGTTTAACCCCAACACTATGGAGGTTTAACCCCAACCATATGGAGGTTTAACCCCAACCATATGGAGGTTTAACCACAACACTATGGAGGTTTAACCCCAACACTATGGAGGTTTAACCCCAACCATATGGAGGTTTAACTCCAACACTATGGAGGTTTAACCCCAACCATATGGAGGTTTAACCCCAACCATATGGAGGTTTAACCCCAACACTATGGAGGTTTAACCCCAACACTATGGAGGTTTAACTCCAACACTATGGAGGTTTAACCACAACACTATGGAGCAACATTTCACCACATTAAATCTTCTATAGCAGCTCTTCATCACACACTGATCCTGGCAGAGAGGAATGGTGAGAAGAAGAAGTCAAAGGCGAACTTCATCGCCACCTGTGTGCTCTTCCTCCAGTTGCGTTCAATCTTGACCTGCCTGCCCTCGGGCAGCAGCGAGGAGCTGCAGTCCAGACAGTGGATCGCCTTGAGCTCAAACACCGGCAGCTTTACGCCGAGCTTTCCTTCCAGTTTGGTGCTGAATTCCACCATGCTGCCAGGGTCCAGGTTCAGAAGCACCTGCTTAAACTCATGGCTGGCCGACAGAACAATATCTCCAGTCGGATCATCCCGCTGTGTGACTCTGTCTACCGGCCTACCCACCGTCACCTCAAAGCGATAGCTGTCAAAGCGTTTGACGTGGCAGGGGTGTTTAGCCACAGCTTTAATGCGACAGAGTTCCTCGTGTTGAAACAGAGCAACAGTGTTGGGGGGAGTGGTGTTCACACCTGTGTTGGGGGGAGTGGTGTTCACACCTGTGCGGTTGTGTGTAGATGTGCTGGTGTTGTGCGTCTCACAGGCAGGGTACACTTCCCCATACAGACACCGCAGCCAGTCACCCATGAACACCGGCACCAGGCTGATCACGGACTGGGCCCCATTCTCTGTCTCAGCTACACGCACGTGGCGAAACTTTCCGGTCCAGGTGACGCGGTGCCCGTCGAGATGACTGCAGAAAAGCTGCGTGCGAGCCACGCCCTGCTGTGCCCAGGCAGGTGGTCCACACAGCATGTTGTACTCCCGCCAGGTGAGGGTGGAGTTGTACACCTTCAGTCCCTCAGCATGGTAGACGTAGGCCCCACACAGCAGAACTACAGTGGTGAGACACAGGAGGATGAGCTTGACGGGGCCGCGGTGCGTAACG
This sequence comes from Brachyhypopomus gauderio, assembly GCF_052324685.1. Lineage (NCBI taxonomy): Eukaryota > Metazoa > Chordata > Actinopteri > Gymnotiformes > Hypopomidae > Brachyhypopomus > Brachyhypopomus gauderio. The sequence goes on along the minus strand of NC_135211.1, from coordinate 37,863,688 downwards.
GAGCGCAGCACCTTCAGAATGGAGAGGCTGAAGCGTGTCCACAGGCGCAGTGTGACGGGCACGGCACACACCGCCAACGTCACCAGCATCTTCGTTAGCTCGAGCTCCAGGAACCACTTGACCATCTGAATCAGCAGCATGACGGCCAGACCCAGCGCCAGAACAGGCAGGGCAAACAGGAACAGGAAGTAGGCCACGCAGGTGCGGATGAGGCCGATGGGAGTGGAGTTCTGTAGCAGGACCACAGAGAACTCCCACCACATGAAGCAGACCAGGTACGGCACCAGGAAACAGTACGTCCCCCTAAATCCACGCAAACGAGCCATGCTGGGGTGAAAACACACACACACGCACACACAAACACACAAATACACACACGTACAACACACACACACGCACACACACACACAAACACAAACCACACATACAACACAAACACACACACACAAACAAAGAACACATACACAAACACAAAACACACATACAACACAAACACACACACACAAACAAAGAACACACACACACACAAACACAGAACACATACACACACACAAACACAAAACACACATACACCACAAACACACACACACACGCACACAAACACACACACACAAACACAAACCACACATACAACACAAACACACACACACAAACAAAGAACACATACACACACAAACACAGAACACATACACACACACAAACACAAAACACACACACACACACACAATGAGATTTTTGCAATCCAGATAAACACCAAGATCTTTTACATTTTCACATATTACAGATTACACCTACACATTCAGTACAAACATGGTACGCTTCTAATTCACATATCTACAGACATATCTTAGAGTCAGGGTTAGGGTTATCTGTTTGACATATCTTAGAGTCAGGGTTAGGGTTATCTGTTTGACATATCTTAGAGTCAGGGTCAGGGTTATCTGTTTGACATATCTTAGAGTCAGGGTTAGGGTTATCTGTTTGTTAATACAGTAACCTCTTGTGGTAATAGACAGACTGTAAAAGAACAGATGCTCACCTAACATGGTTAGAGTTACCGCACTAGCATGCTCACCTGACAAACATGTAGGGTTAGGGTTAGTGTGTTAGTGTGTTCACCTGAAGAACAGGCAGGGTTAGTGTTAGGGTTAGTGTGCTCACCTGAAGAACAGGCAGGGTTAGGGTTGGGGTTACTGTGCTCACCTGAAGAACAGGTAGGGTTAGGGTTAGTGTGTTAGTGTGCTCACCTGAAGAACAGGTAGGGTTAGTGTGTTAGTGTGCTCACCTAAAGAACAGGTAGGGTTAGGGTTACTGTGCTCACCTGAAGAACAGGTAGAAGAGGTAGATGTATAGTAGGCAGGGGAGGCTGAGGGTGAGTAACACAGACTCCCCCAGCGGCGCCTCGGCGAAGGTGCTGCCCAGAATTCGCATGCTTTTTATCTCCCTGGGCAGGTAGGTGGTGAGAGCACACAGCGATGACGCCACCTCGATGAGCAGGGCCCTGCGAGCGTACGCGGCCGCCGCTGGGCTCAGAGACAGGTAGCTCAGCACCGTGAAGAACACGGCCACGGTGGAGAGCTCGGAGCACGGGATCCAGTGCTTATCAGCCACAGGGAAACTGAAGATGACGAAACATACCGACACCATAAAGTAGACGTACTGTTCGAGGTTGTTCCAGCCGAAGTGCGTCTCGGCCTGCTCCATGTCCAGGCCGGGCTCAAAGCGTGCCAGCAGGGTGGTGAACGCGTGGAAGTTCTCCCAGCCTTTACTACTGCGAAACACACGCAAGGTACAGATGGCCATGGAGATGAATGCCAGGTAGAAAATGAGGAGAGGGATGATGAAGCTAAACAGGTCAACGCTGAGGTTGGAGATGATGAAGAAGAAGATGAGAGCGTTGACGTGCTGGGTGGGAATAATGGTACTGAGCCACTGCACACCGGCACGTGATGCCCAGTCCACCAGGTGTTCCTTCACCTCCAGGACCAGGTGCAAGGGATACTGCAGACCCTGAGACACACACGCACAGACATTAATTAGCTGAACACACATGCAGAGGGGTGTGAGTTTGAGGAGTGTGAGTGTGAGGAGTGTGAGTTTGAGGAGTATGACTGGTATGAGGGGTGTGAGTGTGAAGGGTGAGTGTGAGTGGTGTGAATGTGAGGAGTATGACTGGTATGAGGGGTGTGAGTGAGGGGTGTGTGTATGAAGGGTGAGTATGAGGGGTGTGAGTGAGGGGTGTGTGTATGAAGGGTGAGTATGAGGGGTGTGAGTGAGGGGTGTGTGTATGAAGGGTGAGTATGAAGGGTGTGAGTGAGGGGTGTGTGTATGAAGGGTGAGTATGAGGGGTGTGTGTATGAAGGGTGAGTATGAGGGGTGTGAGTGAGGGGTGTGTGTATGAAGGGTGAGTATGAGGGGTGTGAGTGAGGGGTGTGTGTATGAAGGGTGAGTATGAGGGGTGTGAGTGAGGGGTGTGTGTATGAAGGGTGAGTATGAGGGGTGTGTGTATGAAGGGTGAGTATGAAGGGTGTGAGTGAGGGGTGTGTGTATGAAGGGTGAGCATGAGGGGTGTGAGTGAGGGGTGTGTGTATGAAGGGTGAGTATAAGGGGTGTGAGTGAGGGGTGTGTGTATGAAGGGTGAGTATGAGGGGTGTGTGTATGAAGGGTGAGTATGAGGGGTGTGAGTGAGGGGTGTGTGTATGAAGGGTGAGTATAAGGGGTGTGAGTGAGGGGTGTGTGTATGAAGGGTGAGTATGAGGGGTGTGTGTATGAAGGGTGAGTATGAGGGGTGTGAGTGAGGGGTGTGTGTATGAAGGGTGAGTATGAGGGGTGTGAGTGAGAGGTGTGTGTATGAAGGGTGAGTATGAGGGGTGTGTGTATGAAGGGTGAGTATGAGGGGTGTGTGTATGAAGGGTGAGTATGAGGGGTGTGTGTATGAAGGGTGAGTATGAGGGGTGTGAGTGAGGGGTGTGAGGGGTGTGATGCTCATAGGTAACTCCCCATTTAAGATACCATTTGTTGGCAAGGTTTATATTGTTGAGACTGGACTTTGTGAACCTTAAATGATTAGCATCCCATGGTCTCCCTCTAGTGGCTGGAGGCCAACACTGCAAGAAGCCTGTTACAGTCTTAAACCAGTGTCTCAGGAAGTGTCATGGTACAGAGGTCCCTGCTGGCTGCCCCCATCAGCAGCGACAGTATTTCATGTTGTCCTGTTGTTGTGACATGCTCGTCCCTCAGGTGGGCGGGGCCTATTGTGGAACCTGACACCTGAGGATTCTTTGTCTGTCTATATACAGTATGTTGTGTCATTGTACCAGTTGACTGCTGGTTACTGAATCCTTCTTTTGCATTATGTTACAGGTTTTGAGTTAATTACCCTTTAATCCCCCCTTTTCCCTGAGACTGGCGTGATCACTTCCTTTTTTATTTGCACTCATTATCAGTCACAGAATAACCAGCCAACTTTCACAAGCTGCCAGTCTTTTTTCTCTATTACTATTATTATCATTATTACTATTATTTCTCCTGTGTTTGTGGTCCTGTCTCGTGTTGTTAAGGTGGTCACAGCTTGTCCTGTCGTGTTTGAATGTTTCTTTGTCTGATTCACGATGTGTAACGAAGTGATTTGAGCACATGACCACATTCACGCTCTATTGTTTGTTTCGTCTCACGTGTGTATGTTTAATCCTAGCGTGCTTTGTGCTTTTGTTGTAAATCCCCACAGTGGGATTCCCCCTTAAATAAATTTTGAGGGGGGGGCTAATGGGGTCCCTGGCCATGTAAAGTGTACAGTGGTGTGAAAAAGTGTTGGCCCCCTTCCGGATTTCCTGATTTTTCCATGTTAAATGTTTCGGAACATCAAACCAATTTAAATATTAGTCAAAGACAATACAGGTAAACACAAAATGCTATTTTAAAATGAAAGTGTTTATTATTAAGGGAAATAAAATCCAAAGCTACATGGCCCTGTGTGAAAAAGTTCACACCTTAAAAAGTTTTAATTCACCTTAAAAAGGCCATTCATGCTCGAAAAACCCTCCAATGTGGCTGAATTAAAACAATTCTATAAAGATGAATGGGCCAAAATTCCTCCACAATGCTGTAAAAGACTCATTGCAAGTTATCGCAAACACAGTTGTTGCTGCTAAGGGTGCCCGACCAGCTATTAGGTTTAGGGGGCAAAACTTTTTCACACAGGACTGCAGGACTGTGTTTTCCTGAGACTACCATGATCTGCTGTGATCATCTCCTGTTTTATTTGCACTCCTCGCACATCACAGTAACTTTACCTGGTAAAGTGAGATATGTAGTTGGAAGACGTAAAGCATATTTTATCAGGAAGTAACAATATTTAATATGCTTAATTTAACTGTATTTTATCAGTACACAAATATAACATTTGATGTGATAATTTGAAGCACACTGTCACTAGTTGTGTAGTGTGTTATACATAAAAATAATACATTACATTTAATGAGCAGTAGTCATGTGTGGGTGGTTGGTTAGAGTTAGGGTCTTACTCTCCTGCAAACAACTGAATAAAACCCTGTTGCAATTTACCAGGAAGTATGATGCAGTTTAAGAGGAAGTAACATGCCTTACCAGGAAGTGGGATCTGAAGTCCAGAGTTAACCCTAGGCTCTTCATCAGGTTTCCACTGACCCCACCCCTCTTCACCATACGCTTCTGAGACACACACACACACACACACACATATTGGTGTTGGTATAGTATAATGTATGACCATAATGTATGAGATCAGAGCCACTCTGGTTGACCATGTGGTCAAGCATGCGTTGGGTTTTCTGGAGGTAAAGGGTCCAACCTTATCTGTGCTGCTACACTGTAGCATCATCCAGACAATTCAAAATGAGAATAGATAAGTAGACCTGTCCTCTATACATACTACATCATGTACTAGACTACCCCTCTATACATACTACATCATGTACTAGACTACCCCTCTATACATACTACATCATGTACTAGACTACCCCTCTATACATACTACATCATGTACTAGACTACCCCTCTATACATACTACATCATGTACTAGACTACCCCTCTATACATACTACATCATGTACTAGACTACCCCTCTATACATACTACATCATGTACTAGATTACCCCTCTATACATACTACATCATGTACTAGACTACCCCTCTATACATACTACATCATGTACTAGACTACCCCTCTATACATACTACATCATGTACTAGACTACCCCTCTATACATACTACATCATGTACTAGACTACCCCTCTATACATACTACATCATGTACTAGACTACCCCACTATACATACTACATCATGTACTAGACTACCCCTCTATACATACTACATCATGTACTAGACTACCCCTCTATACATAGTACATCATGTACTAGACTACCCCTCTATACATACTACATCATGTACTAGACTACCCCTCTATACATACTACATCATGTACTAGACTACCCCACTATACATACTACATCATGTACTAGACTACCCCACTATACATACTACATCATGTACTAGAGTACCCCTCTATACATACTACATCATGTACTAGACTACCCCACTATACATACTACATCATGTACTAGACTACTCCACTATACATACTACATCATGTACCAGACTATCCCTCTATACATACTACATCATGTACTAGACTACCCCACTATACATACTACATCATGTACTAGACTACCCCACTATACATACTACATCATGTACTAGACTACCCCACTATACATACTACATCATGTACTAGACTACCCCACTATACATACTACATCATGTACTAGACTACCCCACTATACATACTACATCATGTACTAGACTACCTGTAGTGGCGATTTCTGTCTAACGCCAATGAGGATGGTGGTAAGTTGTTCCCGACACGCAGTCCAGTAAGCACTCACAGACAGAGAAATAAAAATAAGTAAATTTAATTCCTTAGTCCGGTTTTCTTTCTACAAAACATCAGCAATATTGTGCGGTCTGAAAACTTTTTCCTACTCACGGCCATCCCCATCCCCAGACAATGAGCTAGCCACAATTAAATACTGGTTTCGCGCACCTGCGCGTCGAAGGGGGTGTGTCTGGGGTCGGTCCGCAAGTGAACAGGAAAGTCTTTCAGGTGCAGGTCACGTTCACAACAAACAAACGTGTCAGGTAAGTATACCACTAATTTATGTGTTTTATAAGTTACCATCCACATGATGTACAATTCACAAATATGGCTCCAACACACTGGCCCCTAATTGTCACTGTTACTGCAGGACAATTCTAAACCATAATGAAAGGGAGCCATACGTACTCAATAAAGGCTATGCACTACAGGTGTTCCAAAACCTTAATACACATACATTAGCCCACACAAAGGTAACCATAAAAACCGAGAAACACCAAATGAAATGTTAGTCTCACATTTCGTTTCCATTTGCCCCCCACCCTTTTTTTTTGTTTTTTATTTTAGTAAAGTTAAAAAAGGTAACTGATCAAGTCCAATGAACATGTAGCGCCACCTGTAAAAGTCCGTGTAAGTGTATGGACTGGTGTGAGAGCACGCACAGGAATATATGGATTTGTCAGTACTGTAAGTGTGCAATCAGAGCTTCTCTGAAGGTGCTTCATCGCCTTCGAGAAGCAAGCAAAGCTTACTGATAGGTCTCTGCAGCACATTGGTCTTTGTTTGCACCAACACGCTTCGCACAAGACCTTTGGGGCCAGGCAGGGTCTTAACCACCCTACCCAGGGGCCAAGAATTCCTAGGTGCTGCTGGATCTACAAGCACCACAATGTCATTGATTTTGAAATTCCTTTCAGTGTGGAGCCACTTCTGTCGTTCTTGCATTAGTGGAAGGTATTCCATAGTCCACCTTTGCCAGAACTGATCTGCTAGGTATTGGACATATTTCCACCGTTTCCTGCTGTACGCATCATTTTTGCTAAAGAGACCAGGAGGTGGCAACGGTTCACTCTTCAACTGCAGTAGGTGGTTTGGTGTCAAGGGTGCAAGATCATTTGGGTCACTAGAGGTTGTAGTAAGCGGTCGGTCATTGAGAATGCATTCAATCTCACAAAAGGCTGTTTGCAGCATTTCGTCGTCCAGTGTTTGTTGTCGTACAATCGAGAGAAGTGTCTTCTTAACCAGGCGGATAAGTCTTTCCCATGCCCCTCCGAAATGAGCTGCATATGGTGGATTGAACAGCCACTTGACATGGTTGTTTAGCAGGAATTCCTGAATCTTTTCTTTATCTAGCTGATTCCACGCCATTTCCAGTTCCTTCTGTGCGGAGGTGAAGTTGGTGCCACAGTCTGTTCTGATGGTAAGCACCTGACCTCTCCGACACAGGAACCGCCGGATGGCATTGATGCAAGCACTGGTATCCAGACTCCATGCTACTTCTAGATGGATTGCCCGGCTTACCAGACAGGTGAAGAGTACTCCCCAGCGCTTTACCCGTGAGCGACCACTCTTGGCCTCCACTGGACCAAAGAAGTCAATCCCCACATGGGAAAATGGTGGCAAATTGGGAGTAACCCGATCCTGTGGTAATTCCGCCATTTTCTGCATTCCAGGTCTGGCCTGCATCCGTCTGCAAAACACACAAGATCTAACAATGTGTCTAGCACAAGAGTTAGCCGAAGGGAGCCAGAATTTTTGTCTAAGTTTTGATAGCATGTGATTTCTTCCTGAATGTCCATTTTGCTGATGAATATCCCTCAGGATCAACTTGGATATATGTGATGACTTGGGGAGTATGATTGGATTCTTTGTGTTTACGGATACTGGTGCTTTACCTATCCGTCCTCCAACCCTCATGATGCCGTTGTCAATGAATGGATCCAATCTGAATACAAGGCTATCAGATTTCACTGGTTTGTTAATTTTCATCAATTTCAATTCTGAATCCAGGTGGCAGTGCTGTTCATAACAAATGATTGCCTTTTCTGCTTCGTCCAAATCATCCACAGTTAAGCATTTTTGCTCTTGCTCACCTTGGCATGTGGATGTCACTTTGTCTCTGTCCTTTCGACTTCGATGCAGAAGGATGCGTTTGAGCTTCAGCAACCAGGCAACAGCTCTAAGTAGTTTCCTCCAAGAGGAGAAGTACTGAATCAGGGATGAAGTTGCATTAATCTCCATCTTCACACAATTGACAGTAATGGCATGTTTTACCTCTACATCACAGCTGGGTATGTAGTTCAGATCTTCTGGCATATCAGGCCAATCCGATTCCCCTCTTTTAAGCAAGGGAGGACCGTGGAGCCATCTGTTGGATGCCAAGAGTGGTTCAATATAGAGTCCACGTGAGGCATCATCTGCCGGATTGTCTTTCGAGCAGATATACCTCCACTGGTGTGCTTGCGAGAGGCCGTGGATTATTTCAATGCGGTTAGCAACATAGGTGCGGAACCTTTGGGTTTCGTTGTGAATGTATTTCAGCACAGTTGTGCTGTCTGTCCAGAAAGTGGACTTCTGAAGATCCATGTGTAGCTCTTTCTGGAGCATTTTGTCGACTTTCACAGCCAGTGTGGCAGCAGCAAGCTCCAACCTGGGAATAGTCATCTGCTTCAGAGGTGCTACTCTTGATTTCGCCATAATAAAGGCAATGTGAATGTCTCCACTGCTGTTCTTAAGACTAAGGTAGGTCACCGTTCCATAGCCGGATTCACTGGCATCACAGAAATGATGCAGCCGAACAATCTTCACCGGGCCGAAACCCTCAGGTTTTATGCACCTGTCCACTTCAAATCTGTCCAGCTGTTTCAGTTCTGTCATCCATCTTTGCCATGGCTTGTAGAGTTCTTTTGGAATGTGTTCATCCCATCCATGATTATCAATGCACAGTTTTTGCAGGATTTGCTTGGCCTTGAGAATGAAAGGGCATAGGAAACCCAATGGGTCATAGATGGAACTCACGACTGAAAGGATGGCTCGCCTAGTGAGTGATGTGCTCTTGTCGGCAACCTTGAAGGTGAGTGTGTCTTTCTGGATATTCCACTGGATTCCTAAGGCCCTCTCAAGGGGTGGTTTTTCTCTGTCCAGGTCAAGTTGTTTCACAAGCGTGGCTCTGTGACTTTCGGGTATTGTAGCAAGGACCTCACAGCTGTTACTTACCCACTTGTTTAGGGTAAATCCTCCTTGGGCGCATGCTTCCCTAAGGTCGTGCGTAAGCTGGATAGCCTCCGTCACAGAAGCCACAGACCGAAGGCAGTCATCTACATAAAAACTATGTTTGATGGTGTCAAGAGTTGTTGCACTAAACTGCTCTGAGTTGTCAACTCCTGTTTGTTTCAGGGCATAATTGGCGATGCTTGGAGATGACACAGCACCGAAAAGATGAACCTTCATCCTGTACGCTTCCAATGGCTTGCTCGTATCCCCCTGTGGCCACCAGAGGAATCGGAGGAAGTCACGGTGATGTTCATGAACACATACTTGATAGTACATCGCCTCGATGTCGGCCATTACAGCAATCCTTTCTTCTCTAAATCTCAGAAGAACACCCAACAATGGATTCGCCAGGTCCGGACCCTGGAGAAGTTCTGTGTTCAATGATTTGCCCTTATAAGATGCAGAGCAGTCGAATACAACTCTCAACTTACCTTTATGCTTGTGGTAGACTGCGTGATGAGGTATATACCAGACCATCCCATCATTCCTTTGCAGCTGGCATGTAGGCACCTTTTCTGCATAACCCTTGCTGAGCACGTCTTCCATAAATGTGGTGTACTCACTAGCGAAAGCAGAATCTTTCTTAAATTTTCTAGCTAGACCCACTGTACGTTGTACTGCCATCTGCTGGTTGTCTGGCATATTTACAGCTTCATTGCGAAAAGGTAAAAGTAAGTGATAGCGACCATTTCTAAGCACGACTGACCTTGTCGTCACATCCATGAATTTTTTATCCTCAACGGACATCTCAGTTTCCTCTTCACATTCTTTTTCAGGGAAATCATGGTTGTATTGTCTAATAAGCGTCTCTTTTGTGTTCTCCAATGTGATTCGGTTGACTGTTGCAGGTCCCTTGTCACCTCTTTCCATAGCAGAGCAGGAATTGAGTGGACCATTGACCACCCATCCAAGTAATGTCCTGACTGCATATGGTCCATCATTTTGGCTATTTAAGACATCCCATGGTTCCATCGCCTTCGGTACGTCCATGCCGATCAGTAGCTCTATATCAGCATCAATGCTGTCCAGGGTTATGCCACTGAGGTACGGCCATCTTTTGATGTCATTTGCTGTAACCAAGTGATCCTTTGACACTGGGATTTTGGCTTGTGTGTATACAGTGGGTAACTGAAGGAACACACTGCCATCAATGTTGCCAACTTTAAGACCTTTGAGCTCATAGCATCTCACCATTTGCTCCTGTCCCATCATTCTCAGGGCCACCTCAGTCCTGCGTCCGCTGACGTTAAGCTGGTGCATGAGCTTGTCAGAGCAGAAAGTTGCTGAGCTGCCCGGGTCGAGGAATGCGTAGGTCATTATGGATCTGGAGCTTTTGGGTGACTCAATGATGACTGGCACAATGGCCAATGCACAGTGACTGGCCCCTGTGACATGACTTGCTGAGATGAGTGCGCTATTAACAGGCGCCTGAGTTTTAACAGTATCCTCACAGTTAATGTGCAGTAAGGTATGATGTTTACGCTTGCACAGCTCACAAATGGCCCTATTGAGGCAGTTCCTGCTAAGATGTCCTTTTTTTAGACACCCAAAACAGTAGCCATTTCTTCTCAGATATTCTACCTTCTCATCATGTGTCTGTGATTTAAATGTTTTACAGTCAGTGATGTCGTGCCTATCTGAACAGCAACTGCATGTCATTGACGCTGGAACGTACTTGTTGGTTTGCTGCGTCTTAGCTGTTTGTGCTGTTAACTGAGGGTTAGACAAGGTGACAGAGGTCACAAAGCTGCTTCCACTCTTTTGAGACTTTGCACTAGGCTTGGCTCTAGAGACGGGCTTGCTGATTGGGTTATCTCTGATGTCACCAAACACTGGATGGAGTAAGATGGTAGACTGGCGTTCTATGAACTCCACAAGATGAACAAACTTAATCCGCGTGTTGTTTTGTTGGGATTTTTCATACACTGTGGTTCGCCAGCGTTCACGGAGTTTGTAGGGTAATTTGGAGATGAGCAGTTTAAGATTAGATGTTACATTCAGTTCATCCAAATGGTCCAGATTTTGCATGGCAGTAAGACATTCTCTTAAATATAGTGCATATTCAAGGAGAGCCTTTCCATCATCAACTTTTAGTGTTGCCCAGTTAAAAGCCTTGTCTAAGTATGCATTTGCAATTTTCGTTTCATTTCCAAAATGAGTTTTCAAGAGCTCTTTTGCCTTGGCATAACCTTGGAGGGCATCCATATGCATGCAACTTTTGACGATATTCTTTGCTGGGCCATCAGTGAACTGTTCTAAAAAGTACAATCTGTCTTTACAATCATCAGTATTTTTTTCAATAGAATGCTCAAAGGCAAGCATAAACGGCTGGAATGACAAGGGATTACCACTAAATGTAGGCACATCTCTTTTTGGTAAAACGGAAAGATTTAGCTGTCTCACCATTATTTCTGTAAGGTCTCTCTGCCTGTTCAGCTCTGTGTCGGTGGCTGGAGTGGTGTTGATTCCGCCACATCGTTGCTGCTGGTTTGTGGTGGACGGCGCGATACACCTGGTGCTGCTTTGTAGATGTTGCACCGCTCGCTGGAGTGGTGTTTTAGGAACAGCCGCCACAGGTGCAAAGTCGAGAGGAGAGAGGGCAGGCTTACTCGACTCCTCCATACGGGAGTCATAATACTCATTCATAGCGTTACCTTGCTCTTCAGCGTCACTCAATGCTTTGAGTTTGGCATTTGCCTCGTCTAATTGAGCTTGTAGTTCCAGATTCTCGCGTTTGGATTTTAATGCCATTTCTTCCATGTCGCGCTTTAATCTCAGTGACATTTCCTCCATCTCACGCTTTATCTTGAGCTCTGCCTCCTCCATCTGCAGCGCCTGAAGCGCTGGCAGTGCTTTACTCCGTGCCTCCAGAGCAGCCTTCTCGGCCAGTGCCATCTTCGCTGCAGACGAGGCCCTCGAAGACCTAGAAGTCCTGGAAACGTTAGAAACGCTGTCCTGTGGCTGTACGGTTGACTGCAGTTTGTTTTGTTCCATTCTCCAAATGTTCACTTTTTCAAGGAAATCCTCAATGTCCTGCAATTTTCCATTGAACCAGTCCGTGTCACTTTCGGTTTCATCCTCCAACAGTAATGATTGCACTTCTCCGTGTGATGTTTTAAACGACTGAATACTTAACAACAGTGCCGTCACCTTTTCTTCAACTTGTTCCGTTTCTCCGTTTTGAACCAACAAAGTCCGAATTTCATTGATTTGTTTCGTGCAGACACTTAACTTGCCGCGGCGGGAGGCAATCTTGATCTTTACTAACTCAGCCGGGTCTTGTACCATCTCGCATTCCGACATTGTGATTTGATTTAAACGCAGTCCACCATCACTACGGTCTTTCAACCTTTAAAGTCCTTCGGGTATCGGTTTTCACACACTCTGCTTGCTTGCTTGCTTTCCTTTCTAATTTACGCTTCCATTTCGTCCTTTTTGTTTGCGCATCCACAGGAAAACATCCAACGTATCCGAAGTAGGGTGAAGATATTTCAGAGTAATCCTTCTTACCGTCAGGTTAGGAAGTTTTCAGACTTTGTAGTGGCGATTTCTGTCTAACGCCAATGAGGATGGTGGTAAGTTGTTCCCGACACGCAGTCCAGTAAGCACTCACAGACAGAGAAATAAAAATAAGTAAATTTAATTCCTTAGTCCGGTTTTCTTTCTACAAAACATCAGCAATATTGTGCGGTCTGAAAACTTTTTCCTACTCACGCCCATCCCCATCCCCAGACAATGAGCTATCCACAATTAAATACTGGTTTCGCGCACCTGCGCGTCGAAGGGGGTGTGTCTGGGGTCGGTCCGCAAGTGAACAGGAAAGTCTTTCAGGTGCAGGTCACGTTCACAACAAACAAGCTCATAATAGACATAGACAGACAAATATGTATAAAAATGCAAACGTGTCAGGTAAGTATACCACTAATTTATGTGTTTTATAAGTTACCATCCACATGATGTACAATTCACAAATATGGCTCCAACACTACCCCTCTATACATACTACATCATGTACTAGACTACCCCTCTATACATAGTACATCATGTACTAGACTACCCCTCTATACATACTACATCATGTACTAGACTACCCCTCTATACCTACTACATCATGTACTAGACTACCCCTCTATACATACTACATCATGTACTAGACTACCCCACTATACATACTACATCATGTACTAGACTACCCCTCTATACATACTACATCATGTACTAGACTACCCCTCTATACATACTACATCATGTACTAGACTACCCCTCTATACATACTACATCATGTACTAGACTACCCCTCTATACATACTACATCCTGTACTAGACTACCCCTCTATACATACTACATCATGTACTAGACTACCCCTCTATACATACTACATCATGTACTAGACTACCCCTTGCTGGGTGGCTATCCACCTCAGAACAGAAAGAGACCATCGTCAATATGGTCAGAGCCAACAACTGCATAATTTTGCACCAGGCTGCTCAAGTACAAACTGGTTCACTGAACAACCATGATTTGTTGTGATTCACCTCCACCAAACTCTCCATTACTGTTGAGTTCTTTTTGGTATGGAGGTGATCACCAACCCCACCAGTTCAAATACATTCAGCAGGTGATGGAGGAAGCTTGAGGTTATTTTGACTTTTTTTCTTTTTTGTTGTTCATGTATTTACAGTATATAGCTACAGCATATGTAGTGTTTTCCATTTGTCACTTCAGTGTGTAGTCACATATATGAAGGGCTGATCATCTGATATTTGTGTGTAGAGTTTAGATGCAAAAATATGGTTTTGGCAAGAGTTGCAAGAGTTTTGGTTGAAGTGTGTGCTTTTTCCAAAAGTGTGAGATGTTTTGCCTGTTGTGTGTGTGTAGCATTGGCTGCTGTGTGTTAAGTTTTGACAAAAGAGACATAGTTTCAGAAATAGAGTCTGCAAAAAACTGTAATCCTAGTGCAGTGTTTGTATAGTGTTAATGCTAATACAGTGTTGGTATAGTATTAATCATATTGCAGTGTTTGTATAGTTTTAATGCTAATGCGGTGTTGGTATAGTATTAATCCTAGTGCAGTGTGTGTACACTGTTAATGCTAGTGTGGTGTTAGTATAGTATTAATCCTAGTGCAGTATTTGTATAGTGTTAATGGTAACGTGGTGTTAGCACAGTGTTGATGTATGGTGTTGAGTTGATGTTTCTGCCTAATGGAGCTGCTCACCGTGTCTGGAATGGAATCACTGCTGTTCTGTAAAGGGGTGGAGCTGATGCCCAGAGGGGTGGAGCTGATGCCCAGAGGGGTGGAGCTGATGCCCTGGGCAAAGTTCTTCGTCATCTCCACAAAACTCTCCACATCCACATACTGGGAGCCTCCTGTGGGCCAAACTGGTAAGTGTGGTTGTGTTGTGATGTGGTGTGATGTGATGTGTTGTGGTAAGTTGTGGTGTGTTGGGATGTGTTGTGGTGTGTTGTGGGATATTGTGATGTGTTGTGGTGTATTGTGAAATGTTGTGATTTGTTGTGGTATGTTGTGATGTGTTGTGGTTTGTTGTGGTATGTTGTGATGTGTTGTGGTATGCTATTGTGTCAAACATGAACTTTTACTGACACAAGCCCACAGGACATTCTTACCTTTGCTGGCCACCATGGTCTCCAGAACGTTTCTCTGTGTGTGTGCATCAAGCATTCTGCTACATGTAGCACCTGCTAATCCACACAAAATAGTGACAAATAGATCATCATGCTCAAATAAACTTCGATCATCCTGTCCAAACACTCATAGAACATCCTGTCCAAACACTCATAGAACATCATGTTCAAACACACATAGAACATCCTGTTCAAACACCCATAGAACATCCTGTCCAAACACTCATAGAACATCCTGTTCAAACACACATAGAACATCCTACCCAAACACACATAGAACATCCTACCCAAACACACATAGAACATCCTGTTCAAACACCCATAGAACATCCTGTCCAAACACACATAGAACATCTTGTTCAAACACTCATAGAACATCCTGTTCAAGCACTAATAGAACATCCTGTTTGAACACTCATAGAACATACCCAAACACATAGAACATCCTGATCAAACACATATAGAACATCCTGTCCAAACACTCATAGAACATCATGTTCAAACACTCATAGATCCTGTTCAAACACACATAGAACATCCTGTTTGAACACTCATAGAACATCCTGTTTGAACACACATAGAACATCCTGTTCAAACACTCATAGAACATCCTGTTCAAACACTCATAGAACATCCTACCCAAACACACATAGAACATCCTGTTCAAACACACATAGAACATCCTGTTCAAACACTCATAGAACATTCTGTCCAAACACTCATAGAACATCCTGTTCAAACACTCATAGAACATCCTGTTCAATCAATCAATCAATCAAATTTTATTTATATAGCGCTTTTTACAACAGTTGTTGTCACAAAGCAGCTTTACAAGTGCCGAGTCCTAGCCCCCAGTGAGCAAGCCAAGGGCGACAGTGGCAAGGAAAAACTCCCTAGTTTTTTTGCATGAGGAAGAAACCTTGAGAGGAACCAAGACTCAGGGGGGGAACCCATCCTCCTCTGGCCGACACCGGTCACCATGACAACAACAACAACAACAATTTAGACAGAAAGAAATAAAGAAAAGGAAAAGATGTAATAATGTCCATCATGGTGTAGGCTCATCCGGTCAGGCAGTAGGTGGCTGGCACTGGATATCAAATACTCATAGAAGATCCTGTTCAAGTACTCACAGAACATCCTGTTCAAACACTCATAGAACATCCTGTTTGAACACTCATAGAACATCATAGAACATCCTGTTCAAATACTCATAGAACATCCTGTTCAAACACATATAGAACATCCTGTTTGAACACACATAGAACATCCTGTTCAAACACTCATAGAACATCCTGTCCAAACACACATAGAACATCCTGTTCAAACACTCATAGAACATCCTGTTCAAACACTCATAGAACATCCTGTTCAAACACTCATAGAACATCCTGTCCAAACACTCGTTCTGTTCAAACACTGGGCACTGTTTGAAGACTTGTTATGACTACTTCTAGCAGATATTTTATTGAAGAAGTTATGTTCAGAAATACTTTTGGGATTATATAAATCCCATATAAATATTCTTGCACAATGTTAATAATTGTCCCCCACACATAAATTTAGTTTCCGACTGTAGATGATTAATTATCGTCTGTGTTTTTGCCAAGTAAAATAAAATAAAAAATCTGTCACTGCTGGACTATAACTGTGTGTCACAAAGAAAATGTTACACAACAGATGTGTGTCAGAATGTGCAGTTGTCCCACCCATCCTGATATAGTTATGACATCTTCACAAAATCAAGTTCACAAAAACAGCTCTTATAACAAAGAGTATTCACTGAAAGGGAGAGGTTCAGGGTAAAGGCTCTGTTTTACATATAGGATTCCTATATTTTTTATTAGCTCCAAAATCTAATTCATAAATTACATGAAAGAGATTCGTATTATGCCAGTGAATGAATGGATAGTGCTACTAATTGGTTATGGGATTTCCCTGAAATGCTTGTGTTTGTGTGTGTGAAGGTGAACCTTGGGGTGTGGAGTTAGAATGAGGCGGACGCAGGCACTGAGTGGAACGAGATTTATTAGGAGCAAATCCTAAAGAAACAGAAGCCAGAGTACAACTATTAAACAGATCTGAAATGAAACAGGAAGCAAACGATACCAACCAGAAAGACAAATGTACTTGGAAACACCAACACAGAGATGACAAAAACCAAGAATGAGAGACAAGGGGCTACATACAAAGACCAGCAACTGGGAACACAAGGTTTAAATACACAGTGAAATGAGGAACAAACCAAGACACAGCTAGGAACAATGATGAGAAGGGGGAGTTGCAAATAACAGGGTAATGTCAGGAGAACACACGGAAAAACAAAACATGAGTACATGGAAAACCTAACAAAGCAGTGACAGACAGACGGGTGTGGAGGCAAACGTGACACAAGGCCTTCACCTGTGTGTGTGTGTGTGTGTGTGTGTGTGTGTGTGTGTGTGTGTGTGTGTGTGTGTGTGTGTGTGTGTGTGTGTGTGTGTGTGTGAGTGTGTTTGTGTGTGTGTGTGTGTATGTATGTGTGTGTGTGTGTATGTACGTGTGTGTGTGTGTGTGTGCGTGTGTGAGTGTGTGAATGTGTGTGTGTGTGTGTGTGTGTATCTGTAGGTGTGTGTGTGTGTGTGTGTGTGTGAAGGCTTTCACCTGTGTGTGTGTGTGTGTGTGTGTGTGTGTGTGTGTGTGTGTGTGTGTGTGTGTGTGAAGGCTTTCACCTGACTCTGCGTTGACCTGTTCGACATTCTGCAGCATCTCAGACATAGCCACTTTCTGCTTCCTGTCCGGATTAAGTTTCCAGTACATCATGGTGGCAGCGTGGCGAACAGCCTGCTCAAACCTGCTCTCTGTGGACAGCTCACGCACCTCCGTCTCATTCTCCGCAGTGATACCTGAGAGGTCAGAGACAGGGGTCACCTGAGAGCTTCAGGACAAGAGATCACAGGGTTGGTGTTAAGGTTAAACACTGCCCCTGATAACCCAGTACTGCCCCAGTGTATGTATGTGTGTGTGTGTGTGTGTGTGTGTGTGTGTGTGTGTGTGTGTGTGTGTGTGTGTGCGCGCGTGTGTGTGTTTGTGTGTGTGTGTGTGTGCACATGTACACACACACACTTAAAAAATGTAAATTTTTTAAGTTCGTTATTTTCCCTGTAATTAATTAATCGAAATTAATGCATTAAAATCCTACCCCTTATATATATATATATACACCTTGAAACCAAAATTTGTTTAAAATAGCACTACAAGGGTAAATAGCTCATAGCGAGTCCGTATAACATACTACAGCTACCGCTGTTCTGGTATTTTCCGTCTCCGTTGTGTTTCTCCATTGTGAATGGCTCTCCTGTTACGACTCCTGTCTGTCCTGTTGACCACTTGGACGGCTCTCCCGTTTTGACCCTGTACAAACGACTTCGCCTATGGAATTCCCCTTATTAAATCTCGCTCTTCTCAGCGTTTGTGTCTGCCTCCTCGCTCCGTAGCGTGCTACGCGTTACAGTTCTTTTTGCACTTTTTTATTAAGCAAATGTTTTGTCTTTGTTGCTTATTAACACTAGAGCTCCTGGGAATTCAGGATTCTGAGGACATCACCCCTCCTTCTTCTCCTTCTTGCCAGCAATTAGCAAAGCCAAACATCACCCTTTATTATGTTAATTCACAGAGCAAGACTGAGGCAGCAGCCTCACCCAGAAAGTCTCTGATCACAGAGATCACAGATCACAAACAAGCAGAAACACAAATGCTTCTATCAAATGCTTCTAACACAAATATAGATAGATAGATAGATAGATAGATAGATAGATAGATAGATAGATAGATAGATAGATAGAGAGCACATGAATTTGTTTTCCTGTCTTTTCCTCTCCTTTTCCAGCCTGCTGTTTAGATCACAACATTTATCAGTGATGCAGTGATGCAACGCGACCATGCTAATTTTCGCTAGCAATGATATGGGATTTCCTATATAACATTAGCATCAAGCTAATTGCACCATATAATTTCTTAGCTTTTCAAACGCGAATTCAAACGCGGAAACAGAAAGTGTTTGATTACAACAAATATTATATAGTATAGTATATGAAATATACAAAGAGCAAGATTCAAACATTTTTATTTATTTTTATTGTTTGACGGGACTCATTAGAGAAACTGTCGTCTCTACGTGCGATTGAATTGTAACTTTTGAAACACGAGTCTACAAATTTTCTGCCGTTTGTTGTAGTATCGGTAACATACAGTCTGCTTGTAACTTCAACTTTTTCGTGAAGTATCACGTTTAGTGTTTTGGTCATATGAGCTTGGGGGTGAGCCAGCTTGTGCTTTGGCAGGCGTATGAGCTGGGGGTGAGCTGCTTCCACCGCATTACCAAGACAATGGGCGTTAATCCCTTCACAGCAGGGGAGTGGGCTACATGGACCCCACCAAGCCCTGTGAAATTTTTCGCTTCTCTAGGAGCTCTAGTGTTAAGGACATGTTAATGCATTTATATGCAGATAAATGCAATAAACATACAGATCTGAATTCATTTAAAATGTGTTCTTATTGAGAATAATTTGTAGTCTTTCATATCCAATTATTTGAAGTGCGTGGTCATGTGGCCCTCCAATAATAGTGCTGGTTTTTTTTATTGTCTTAGCCACAGATGCTTCCCCTATCGCAGTGAAGGACAGAGTACTAACAGATTATATAGGAAATGCCTATTACATTGGCGGCCAGTACTGAGCTCAACATTTTGTAACTTTTGTGACCCGGGCCTGAAAATAAGCTCTTTAATGGCTCCTGTTCGGTCCCATTTGGGCGTAGGGGTCTGAAACTTGGCATACTTCATCAGGGGCCAGGGGGATGGATGCTCCCAAGCTACGTGCGGCTATGCTCAATCGTCTGCCTGCAGCACCCCCTCAGTGTTCTCACCATAGTTTGCCTACAGCTGAAAATTGAAGTTTGCCACACCCAAACCGTGGGTCCCAGAGCTTCACGGTTTCGAAATAGGGTGGAGCAGACTGAAACTCTATAGTTTGGTGCGGCTGCATGCCACGGTCGGCCTATGGGAAACCTAAATGCACTGGAAGCACTGGATGTTGCGCTCCAGAAGGAATGGAATGGCATGAAATTGAAGGGATGAGCTCCCAGTGCTCCCAGCAGCAGGCAGTTAAAGGCAGTCGTGGCATTCTTTCTAGGTATCAGCACTGGCAACTGTTTATGGCAGTGCTTGAGCTCGAGTAGTTTGGACTTAAACCTATTTATACTAGATAGAGATGCATAACCTTACTAAACACTTAGCACTTTTGTAAGTCGCTCTGGATAAGAGCATCTGCTAAATGCCGTAAATGTAAATGCAAATGCAGTTTGGTTGACCATTTGGGTGACCTGAGCCTGAAAAAAAGCCCCTTTTCGGGTCCCACTGGACCCACTATGGGCTAGGGGTCCGACACTCGACGTACTCCATTAGGGGGCCAATGGGACAGACACTCCTGAGCCACACGTGGCTGCACCCTACCGTCGGCCTGCAGCACCCCCTCTCTCTTTTCACACTAGTTAGCATTGCCTACAGCTTCAATTTCAAAAGTTCACCACGCACGGCCCGTGCAACTCAGGGCTTCGCGGTTTCAATATGTTTATCCTAGGATGGGGCAGATCGAGACTGTATGGTTTGGTGCAGCTATGCACTACAGTTGGCCAGTGGGAACCCTTAACGCTGTGCAGAATGCCGTTGCTAACGCTAGGCCAAAAGTTGAGCCCTGTTTCAGCTCCTGTTCGGCCCCCTTTAGGCCTAGGGGCCCGAAACTCGACAGAGTGCATCTGAGGGATGGGTGAATCCGAGATCTGGAGCCATGTGCCGGTACACCAAACGGTTGGCCCGCAGCGCCCCCTAAGGTTTCTCCTCGCAGTTTGTACTGACTACAACTCAAACTTGAAAATTTTGCAACACCCAGACCATTCGAGCTAGGGCTTTGCGGCTTTGGTTTTTTGGTCCTAGGCCGGGCCAGATAGACACTTTAGAATTTGGTGCATCTGCGTGCCACGCCTGGCCACTGGGAACGCTCAACTTTTTGGTGCTGAAAAGCCAGGCCAGTTCGAGCTAGGCGTCTGAAATTCGGTGAGGGTCATCTGGACCTCACATCGATCGATACTCTATGGTTTGGTGTGACCACGTGTGGTGGTTGGCCCACAGTGCTCCCTTATGCTTTTCATCATATTTGGCAGTGGCTCTGATTGAAACTTCTTAAGTTTGCCACGCCCGGCCCTTTCGAGCTAGGGCTTTGTGGCTTTGATATGTCGGTCTTAGGGCAAGTCAGATCGAGACTCTATAGTTTGGCATGGTATGTGGATTATTCTTGCACAATGTTAATAATTGTCCCCCACACATAAATTTAGTTTCCGACTGTAGATGATTAATTATCGTCTGTGTTTTTGCCAAGTAAAATAAAATAAAAAAAAATCTGTCACTGCTGGACTATAACTGTGTGTCACAAAGAAAATGTTACACACCAGATGTGTGTCAGAATGTGCAGTTGTCCCACCCATCCTGATATAGTTATGACATCTTCACAAAATCGAGCTAGGGCTTTGTGGCTTTGATATGTCAGCCCTAGGGCAAGTCAGATCGAGACTCTATAGTTTGGCATGTCTATGTGTGGCAGTCGGCTGGCGAGAAGCCGACTAGTAAGTGAGTTAATCTGCTGCTTATTGTAGGTATGATGACAAAATTTTCAAACAGCCCCAAGCTTAAAAAGAATCACATATCTAGACAGAGCCGAAATATACCTTTAAAATGATACCTGGATTTTGAAAATTGGTTGAGAATTGATAAAGTTATGATATTTAAAATATCATGTATCACATTAAAATATAATACATTAATTACAATAGAAGTCGTGTGACTGAAATTCACATAATCTAATTCTAATTAATCATAATTAATAATTAATCATAATCATAATCTAATTCGAAGTGATGTTAACTATATTACCATTTAACAACAAGTTATATCAGAAAACAATGAGATATTAAACTACACAACACTGGTATCAGTACCGATTTCAAGAAAACACTGTGGGAACGAGTTAAACCGAGACGCCGCTTTTAGCCTAAAGTTGCTAGCTACCGTGACGTTCGATACACCAATGTCAATCATGACTACCTATTTACCGTGGTCTAGTAAAATACTTTCGCCTGCATAGATTTCGATTAAATGTGGTCAGTATTGAGATAAAAGCTGTATTTTTAGGTCCACATATATTTCGATGGTGTCCGGAGCATTGATGAAGCCCACACACCGCTTGAAAACAACAACAATCTTCTCGCTGGTCTCCTGACCTGAAATCGCCTCAGAGTTGACTATTAGCAGTGCCTGATGACTGGCTGGGTTGTGCTTGACGAAGTCACAGTAGTATTCAGGAAAAAACATACACCTGCTAGGCAGTGAGGAGTGATGTTATATGACACCCTTCAAAAGTACAACGTAGTTTAGAACACATTACTGAGTCAGAATTTTTCACATCGAACGTTGGTTCGTCAGCATACCTACTTATTGTGTGTTATCGATCAGTGGCGGTAATATTAGAGCACAACTGTACCAACATTTGTAAGGTAAATGTAAAATATAGAGATAACAATAGCAAGCTAGCATCTGATTCTAGCGTATAGGCTAATTGCATTAGCATATATGCTAAATGATTAGCATATATGCTCAATGTGTTAGCAGATATGCTAATTGTGTTAGCATTGTGACCTATTAAGCTAACCAGCTTGTGTGGCCTTTGTCCTAACTTTACACCACTACAGAATGAGCAGTGTGTGTATCAACATCCTGATTTTGTCAGTTGGAGTTTTTGGCCTAATATTGTCCATTTAAAAATAGGTATGTGTGCAGGGTTGCCAACTCTCACCTGCACACATACCTATTTTTACAACTGCCAACTCTAAAGAATGAACAGTCTGTGTAATAATGTCCTGATTTTGTCCATTGTAAATGTAGATGTAAACATAGATAATTGTGTTATTATTTTAACAAAATCTGCAATTGTTCAGTGATTTGAAGTGGTCGTGATCACCACCACCATATGTTCAAAAACGTTTTGTTGACATATTACATCACAGTAATGATACAATATCTCCTGTAAATGTGTCCACAGTTAGTAAATTCTCCTGCGTGACTATATCCAATGGCAATCCAGCATTCCGCCTTGACCCAACTGTGAATTATCAGGCTAGCGAAGCCTCTCAAGTGGTAAGTTTCATATTCATTATGTTTTCAGAATTGGGTTGACTTTACAATATTCACTTACATCATGTAATGTTAGCTTTTTTTCCTCCATATCCTTTTCATACAATCCAGTGACCAGTTTCATTTTAGTATAAGAAACTGCATGGAGAAGTTATGATATTTGCATTCAGTCAGTCATTGATTGCTTTATGCATCTAGATGTCTTCAAAGCTTGAGATAAAAAGTGTACAACAAATGGCCATTATTAGATCCAGTACAAACATCATGTGCTTGTACTTGATTTGAATAATTTCTAACTTGGTCTTGGTTTATTGTTAATTATTAAATTATTGGGATTATTTTAAGTAAATTTCAGGTGTCTTAAAGAAACAAGTTGGAGAAGATCTCAACAGATGGGCTTGATTTGTATATTTTTTGCAATGCAAAAGTTTTTTTCAGGTGTCCTGACTTTTTCATAAAGACAAGTATGTGTGTGTGTATATATGTGTGCGTGTGTATGTGTGTGTGCGTATGTGTATATGTGTGTGTGTGTGTATGTATGTGTATATGTGTGTGTGTGTGTATGTATGTGTGTGCGTGTGTGTGTGTGTGTGTGTGTGTGCGTGCGTGCATGTACGTGTGTGTGAGAGTGAAGGTCGCGCTCTGTGTGAGTGTTTGTGGTATGAGAGAGCGTGGGTGAGTAGTTGTCTCTCTCCGCAGAAGCAGCAAAATGGGTGCATGTAATAGTAGCCGTACTGACGGTGAGGTCAGTGAGATACTGTGTGAACATCCTAGAAGGGAGTGCAGTGATTTGTTTTAACGGGGCATGGATTAACCCTGAGATCTCCGGGGGAGAACGGGCCTGAGTCCGTTTGAGATCTTATTTGGCAGGCCGCCAAATACAGTAATGATGCAATGATGCCATGTTGAATTATTGTGCAAACTTGTCCTCTCTCTTGTCACAAGTTCGCAGGGCGGTGAAAGAGGCGTTACCTAAGGTCCACAGCACGACCTGGAACGTGGATTCACGCCAGCCATTGCAAGAAGGTTCCTGAACCTGAGCAGACGAAGAGCGGTCCTGAAGCATCCCAGCTTCTGTAGGGTGAAAGGAGGGTGTTCGGGCGCCTCAGTCGAGTGGGTGGAAGTGCAGAAAGGGCGTGACCCGCACTCCAAGCACAACGGCTGTCAAGAAGGGTCAACGATCACCCACCATGAACCCTGTGTTCTTGCTCATCCAGTGATGGAGCTCAATGGCGATTGTTGTTGATGGTTTTCTGTGTGCCTTGTTTGCTGTCACTTCTGAGGAGTTGTGTCTTGCAGGCTGCAGACACGGCGCTAACACCTGAGGACCTCACGATGAGGACAGATGTCAAGGCCACAAATCTACCACCTGATGTTGATTCTGTTTGTAATCAGGTGTAATTTGTTTGACCATCCATGTACTTTCTGTAAGTGACGCTATGATCGAAAGCCTGTATTGGAGTGGTCTGTAGTCGATGTAATTTGTCCATAAAGGACAAAAAGGAAGGAAATGTGGTGGAAATTTGGTGATTTCCATTTAAGTCAGGCTTTCTTAGTATACATTAAACAGGTGTTAGAGATCTTTTTACATATACGTGTGTTAATCATGGCACTGAAGCCATTCTCGTGACTTCAGTAAGCCTCAAATGTGTGTGCGTGTGTTCCCTGGCCTCGGCTGAGGCCTAATCTGATGTTCCTCTGGTGTTCCTAAACTGACCTCGCTGGAGACGCCAAATCTCTACTTGGAAGGGACTACGGTGACACTCAGTCTGTCATGACATCACGAGGATGCTGAGCGTGGAGGGGACATGCGTCATATGCATCTGTCAAATCAGTGTTAATTATTTCATGTATTGTCCAATCACATTTGGTTGATCACCTCGTGGACACCGTGTGTATTGATGATTAAACGTATAAAAGATGAGAGTTCGGAATGGGGAATTAGCTCTCTTTTGCAGACGCCTTGTGCGTTTGTAACAGGGAACTCTTGGAGAAGGGTCTCTGAGCTCTCTCTGTGACAGACACCTGGCGTGTTTGTAACGGAGATCTCAGGGGTTAATCCATACCTTGGTAAATAAATCATTGTACTTTATTATC
>NC_135211.1:37816035-37831035 GCF_052324685.1 Brachyhypopomus gauderio | reverse complement strand
AAATAAATCAGTAAAAAGCAAAGAAATCAGAAGACGGTGGTCAACGTGCTGAACAAATGGAATATAGGTTACATGATGTTACATGAACCGCTCTATAAAATAATCTACAAGAATCTATAAAATAATCTACAATATCTATAAAATAATCTACAAGAATCGATCAAATAATCTATAAGAATCTAGAATGCAAACGTCTTGTTTGACCACTTTAACATATTAGAGCAAATGTTCAAAAAACTGGCTTTTACTACAAGATTATTATAACCTGGTTCTGCACAGACAGGAGTTTTGCATTGTGAATACGTTACCCATGTTGAAATTTGTTCATGTGATACATGCTGAAATAAATAAGTTCATGGTTTGTAAATAGTATTTGTTAAAAAAAAAAAACATTAAACAGCAATGTGGTTGATATTTATTTTTGTGTGAAAAAAAGACGTACAACAGTTTGGGTATTTTATTGTATACCTTTTGTAAAGGAAGCATTTAGATCCTAGGTGAATGGACAGAAAATGAGGTGGGGGATACGTGTCGGGGAGAGAGAGAGAGAGAGAGAGAGAGAGAGAGAGAGAGAGAGAGAGGGATGAGTGAAGTTGGTTACTTATTCGCAGTTTCAGATTCGTTTGGTTACTTATTCGCAGCTACTTATTCGGCGGCTGAAGTTGGTTCCTTATTCAAAAGGGGTATGTTCACGATGCGTTTGCTGCGCACTTTGTTTAAAAGAGATAGGTTAAACAAACGAGCGTAGCAGCAAACATTTAAGAGGTTATTACTTCCCATACTGATTTTGTGAATGTAGAAAAATATATATATATAATGAAAGCATTCCTTATTTAAAATGGTTTCTATTTCAAGTCGTTCCAATTGTATGCAATTTGTACATGATGATTGAATTCGTCAGCATTTCTACCGTAAGGAAACATATTCTTAGATTTGAAAACTAAAAACACAGAAATGCTGATCTAGAACACAAATAAATCGGAAGAAGAAATACCCGCACACAACATGGTATTTTGAGCAGTGGGCATATAGGTGAACGAATTTAAAGGGGCAGTTTCAGAGTCTTATTAAAAGCCTTTTTGATGGTGGGCCAGATAAATAACAAATGCATCA
The DNA here is from genome assembly GCF_052324685.1 of Brachyhypopomus gauderio. Lineage (NCBI taxonomy): Eukaryota > Metazoa > Chordata > Actinopteri > Gymnotiformes > Hypopomidae > Brachyhypopomus > Brachyhypopomus gauderio. The sequence goes on along the minus strand of NC_135211.1, from coordinate 37,829,922 downwards.
TGAAGAACAGGTCACTGCCTAAGAGAGGAACCTGATTTTAGCCTGACCCAACATCATTTGATACCTTAAATCTATCTGGAAACACAGCATATTGAGTAGTTAATGAGTTTAACGTATTTGCTTTTATATAGAAAGTCAAACAAATAGACCTGTACTCCTGCACACGACTTCAGTGTCCAGTCATTAAATGAATAAAAACACAGGATGCTGGTTGTTTTTGTCATGCACCACGTGTGTGTGAAACACATTCGCCTACACATTATCTCCGGGAGAAGCACTCCTGCGTACTTCCTGTACCAAATCCAGCAAACGGGTCTTTAACACAATACAGGGTGAGTGCATCCCACATCACAGTTCACGATATTGGAACTGCAGGTATGTCTGAGACAGGTAACCTAGGGACAAGGAGTATATCACATTTGATGGTGAGATGTAAGAGACATACTCTCTTCCGCAGACATACTCTTTAGGTGACATACTCTCTTTAGGTGACGTACTCTCTTCCGCAGACATACTCTTTAGGTGACATACTCTCTTCCGGTGACATACTCTTTAGGTGACCTACTCTCTTCCGCAGACATACTCTCAGACATACTCTCTTCCCCAGACATACTCTCAGACATATGACCCCTAACAAATAAGGATATGAGTTTGAGTGACAGTGTAGTGTGCACCTTACGTGCACCATGGACCGTTTAGCCTAGCTGGGCAAACAGTGTGAAATACTTTAACGTTTATTTGACGTCTGCATTAAATAAGTGAATAAAAACACAGGATGCTGGTTGTTTTTGTTATGCACCACGTGTGTGTGAAACACATTCGCCTACACATTATCTCCGGGAGAAACACTCCTGCGTACTTCCTGTACCAAATCCAGCAAACGGGTCTGTAACACAATACAGGGTGAGTGCATCCCACATCACAGGTCACGATATTGGAACTGCAGGTATGTCTGAGACAGGTAACAACGAGGGACAAGGAGTATATCACATTTGATGGTGAGATGTAAGAGACATACTCTCTTCCGCAGACATACTCTTTAGGTGACATACTCTCTTTAGGTGACGTACTCTCTTTAGGTGACGTACTCTCTTCCGCAGACATACTCTCAGACATACTCTCTTCCCCAGACATACTCTCAGACATATTCTCTTCCGCAGACATACTCTTTAGGTGACATACTCTCTTCCACAGACATACTCTTTTCCGCAGACATACTCTTTAGGTGACGTACTCTCTTCTGCAGGCATACTCTCTTTAAGTGACGTACTCTCTTCCGCAGACATACTCTCAGACGTACTCTCTTCCGCAGACATACTTTCAGACATATTCTCTTCCGCAGGCATACTCTCTTCCGGTGACATACTCTCTTTAGGTGACGTACTCTCTTTAGGTGACGTACTCTCTTCCGCAGACATACTCTCTTCCACAGACATACTCTCTTCCACAGACATACTCTCTTCCGCAGACATACTCTCTTCCGCAGACATACTCTCTTCCAGTGACATACTCTCTTCCGCAGACATACTCTCTTCTGCAGACATACTCTCTTCTGCAGGCATACTCTCTTCCGGTGACATACTCTCTTTAGGTGACGTACTCTCTTCCGCAGGCATACTCTCTTCCGCAGGCATACTCTCTTCTGCAGGCATACTCTCTTCTGGTGACATACTCTCTTCTGCAGACATACTCTCTTCCGCAGACATACTCTCTTTAGGTGACATACTGTCCTTAGGTGACATACTCTCTTCTTGTGACATACTCTCTTTAGGTCATAAAGAGGTAGCGATAGCGAACTGAGGTTTACAAAATGTCTTCAAAAACTGGAATTAATCAAATCTAAATAAAATGATCTTAACCATATTATGTGTTTCCTTATTTGTATATTATGTGTATATTATTTAAATTTTATGTTGTTTCCTGGTGTTCTGTGACTCATTTCTATAATGTCAATGGCTGTTTTAGCTAGGGTAAGGGCTTGGGGTTAGGTTTAGGACTAGGACTAGAGATAGGGCTTGGGTTTATGGTTAGGGCTTGGTTTTAACTTTAGGGTTAGGGCTAAGGCTGGGGCTTGGGTTTAGGGCTAAGGATAGGGCAGCTGAAGCTTAGCAGCACAAGAATACTTAAAAAAAAACCTAACTTTACTTTTTCATTGCAATTAAAAACACATGATACAATTAGTGTATTATACTAATGTGTATTATACTATACTAGTATAATTATACTGTGAAAAACCAGTACTGCACAGTGGGGTTAAGGTTCAGCTCTTTGGCTTTTATGGAGTTCATGTACACTCTACAAATGTAACGTTAGGGTTATATTTACCTTTTGTTATTTTCACAAGGGGAACGGTCTCTCTGTGACCGGCATGAGATTCGCACATGGATGCTCATTGTGTCCCTGGTGTGTAGAGGAGACTCCCGAGGTGCCACTGTCAGACTCGCTGAAGTATTCTGAAGTATCTGAACTCTGTTCTCTGACGTAGCTCCTCAGGGGGCTGTTCCTCCCCGTTGAGATCTTGGCCAGTGAGATCTGGAGTTCATCTTCCTGGTTCCACTGCAGTCGACCATTGTTAGCTGCCACATCTTCTAAAATGATACTACAAAGGTTTGGTTCTGTTAAAAAGGTCAGGCCATCTTTGCAGAGACAGCAGAGCTCTGAGCCAGAGCTCTACAGAGAGAAAGTTTGGCAAATGGGCAATGCTAGAAAATGTAATTTAGTCAATTTAACTACATTGTTTAAGCATTCAAAATTGTTTTTTATGCTTGAAATATAGGCCCAGTTTGACTGCAAGTTATACAACTGATGATGCAACCTTTTTATTTGCAGTCATTAAAAAAACTAGTATAATAATAGTATATAATAAAAATAATATTATTATTTTTATATAATATAATTGTTAATTTGAGTACTTTTGATATAAATATTTTCCCATTTAAGTGTACTTATGTATGATGCATTTGAGTTTTGCCTTACAGCAGGCCTCTGAAATTGCCCCTCTGAACCATTTCATGAAATAAAAATGATAAATCATAAAATGATGTCGGGCCAGGCTAAAATCAGGGTTCTCTTACAGATAGTAACCGTTTACGTATTATGCATGTGTTGCTTGTCTGGCCCGACGCCTTATAGGCATACAGCAGGCCTCTGAACTTGCCCCTCTGAATCATTTCAGTGCGCTTAATGTTTTAAGAACTAGGGTTAGGGTTAGAGTAGAGCTCGTGTCCTCACATCTAGAACAGGACTGTTGTATTGGTAACATATATTTAATGAACAAAGTAAAAATATGAATTGAGCATTAAAACAAGCTTGTAATGTGGACATTTAAAACACACCACAATATCGGCAAGGTAATTTAAAGTGAGCGGGAGGAAGAGGTAATATTCATTTAGTTAATTGACACTGCACTGCACTTCCGGTTCAAACACGCATTCATTTTAAAATCCTTTTAATAGTTTTTAAATCTCTTCATGGTCTAGCCCCCAAATACCTGTCCGAACTATTGCAACCCCATAATCCTGCCCGTTCTTTAAGGTCAACAGATCAGAGCCTCCTAACGGTTCCCAGGACGGTGAGGCAATGACGAGGTGATCGCTCCTTTTCGGTTGTGGAACCAAAACTGTGGAATGATCTCCCCTGTGACATCAGGCAGATAGAGTCCTTCCCTGTTTTTAAGTCTCGCTTAAAATGCCATCTTTTCTCACTGGCTTTTAATTCAGTTAATTAAGCTTATTGTGTTATTCTTTTTAGTGTCTTTTATTGCCTTGTTTTCGCACTACTGTTTGTAGATGTTGTGCATGTGTGCAGCACTTTGGTCGACACTTGCTGTTGTTTTAAAGTGCTATATAAATAAAATTGAATTGAATTGAATTGAGATCTCACTGTTCAATTCTTGTTTTTCCTGTTAAAGGCAATGGCTTCTTTTCTTTTGAGGGTTGGTTCACTTTTGTTAGAATAAAAGGAGACAGTTTAGAGTATTTAGTAAGAGTTTAAATTCACTGTCAGAAGAAACAGTACTAACAGGTGTTAATGATGAAACAGTACTAACAGGTGTTAATGATGAAGCAGTACTAACAGGTGTTAGTGATGAAGCAGTACTAACAGGTGTTAGTGATGAAGCAGTACTAACAGGTGTTGCTGGGGTCAGTTGTAGATAAACTAATTTAAGGGCAGAATAGTTTTAGAGAAGAACAGAACAGAATCTTTTACTCAGCTATAATGAAACGTTCCATGACATCATCTCTTCAGAGTACAGAGAAGGAATATGTTGTCTTAACATGATTAATGACATTGACTTTTTTCATTTAGTCAGTTGTATTCTATTGATTATCTGCATGACAGTGGAATTAAACTCCAGAGGTGTTGTTGGTGCTTGCACAATCTCAAACTACCACTAGAGGGCGGTACAACGCTGTGAAGGTGCATGCACAATCTCAAACTACCAGTAGAGGGCGGTACAACGCTCTGAAGCTATAGACATGTTGCACACACCGCTGCTCATTTTGAGAATAAAATATAATTTCCCATTTTCAACACAAGAGTGCTTTTTATTAAAAAAAAAAGGCAACTTACTGTTTTTTATATAACAAATTAGAAAAATGTACAATCAATAAAACATTTAAATAAATATCACTTCACATAAATAAATATTAAACAATAAATAGAAATTTGTAATCAGAAATTCTGTTTGTAAACTGCTATTTGTAAAATTCTGCCCATAAACTCCAGAGCTGATGAGAGTTTGTCTGTCATTCCTGTTAGACAGACATCAGCTGTCTCAGCATTAAAGGTCGAGGAGCACATCGTAGGACACGCCGCAGGACACGCCGCAGGACACGCCGCTCAGGTTAGGGTTAGGCACGTTTAGGGAGCTTTACTGCAGAAGACACACAGCACAAAGATTTACAATTATAAGAATCCAAACATTTAAAATGTGTCATGCAATACCTGAAAACTGATCATAACTTAAATAACAAAAATCGTATTCAATATTATGAAATAACAAAGGTTGTTTTGAATGAAATTAGATAGGAATCTGTCTGTTTTGATCAATACTGTCCAGATATGTCAGTATCTCAGTGTCAGTATTGTCCAGAGCATTAGTAATGCTCACTGTAATGTCTCTGTCTCTGTGTGCATGTGTGTGTGTGTGTGTATGTGTGTGTGTGTGTGTGTGTGTGTGTGTGTGTGTGTGTGTGTGTGCCTATCACTTACTTTGCCATCATCTTCTCGATTATCTTCATTACCCATGGTGCTGTGATGTCCAGACAGATCTCTTGTTTGCTGTTCTTTAATGTGGCTCTGGTACAACGCAGGAGCAAAAATGTATTATAATCATTATTAAACACAGAGAATATTAGATATTACATTTAACACAAAGATGCTGCCGTTCATAGCAAACATGTATTTAACCAAACATGTGAAAAATAACTGAAAGCTAGCCCAGGCCTAACCCTAACCCAGCCCTAACTAACCCTAACCCTAGCCCAGCCCTAAATAACCCTAACCCTAACACAGCCCTAACTAATAACTAACCCAGCCCTAACTAACGCTAACCCAGCCCTAACTGACCCTAAGCAGATATGCTACTTTGTAAAGGTGTTTTGTTTTGCTGGTGAAGGCAGACGGGGTCTTACATGATCTCAGTATCTCTGCAGTGTGGGTTGGGGGGGAAGAGCTCAATGCTCTCGATCAGTTTGCCGATGCGACGGCTTTCTGTCCCACTGCAGCGACAGCGTGGTTCCACACCCAGTCCACGGAGACTCATCCCTGCAACACAGCCAAGATTTAGTCCTGCATGGTTCAACTGTAATCTTGTTCCTGAAGACCTACAACACAGTGAAACTCTACACCTGCTCCTAGAGACCAACCGCCCTGCAGAGTTTAGCTCTAACCCTTCTGCAAAACTGCAAAGGTTGCATCTAACCCTGCCAGCCTATATCTGACGTGGGTATCACAGTAGTGATTTGCTATTCATAATGTACCTGCAGTAGCGATCACTGTGATATCATGCCAGTCAATAGTAAAGTACAGGTTTAATGTTAAACTTACCTTCACTAAGGGTGAAGAAGGCCAGAAACACAGCCAGAAACATGATCCTGCAGTTCATCTTGAAGTCTGAATGAGGCTTGTTTCAGTAATAAAGCCACTGAACAGTGAGAGAGTTTGTGTGCTTCCTGCTGTGATTGTGCTGAGCAGAAGTGACAAAGGCTCTTTTAAAGCTGTGAGTCTGGAGTGAGTTCAGTGGATTTCGCAATCCTGTAACCAGGAAAAGTTTGATGATGTCAGAATGACATCACATAAATTTCCCTCAGGCAGAAATAGGGAAATTTTTTAAATGCTACAAAAAGCTTTTAAGCTTGGAGAAAGCTGTATGGCCCAAATGATAACAAATTAAGCCTCATATCCTGTATCAGGTTCCTGTTTAATTTTGCAATCAGACAAATGTAGCTGACATAGAAAAACAGCCCTATCCATAGTTTAACCATAACTAAACCCTGAGCTGAATCAGCAGCTTTCATATATATATATAATACTGTATAATGAACCCCATGGAATGAATGTTCTGATTTAAAGATCTACGTTTTCTCATATATAATACTGGTTCCTCCTCCTATTAAATCAGAAGCACTTTGCTTGCACAGCTGAGCTAACTCTATCTGAAACGTACTGTTTCTCTGGACACTTTGTGTACTTTACTAGTGCAGAATATTATATATCCATATATATGTTCCTATCATGTAATATTATATATCCATATACATGTTACTATCATGCAATATTATATATCCATATACATGTTACTATCATGTAATATTATATATCCATATATATGTTCCTATCATGTAATGTCACAGTAAACAGGTGAGCCCGTCCGTATGAACCCAGAGAGATTAGATTTAGAGATTAGGGAGAGATTAGGGAGTGGGAAGTACGCAATACTTTTCTTATCATGCAGTATAACTGTGTGGGATTTCCCAATCCTGCACCGCACAGGAGGAAGTGAGCGACACACACACACACACACACACACACACACACACACACACACACACACACACACTGAGATTATCTGCCCCATGATGAAATATTGCCCTTTTGCTTGTGGGTAATCCAGGAGTGAAAGGCCATGTTCTGCTGCTCTGAGGCTCATTAGGGTTTAGGGTTAGGGTTTAGGCTTTAGGGTTAGAGTTATCTGTAGCTCCCTTCTGACCAGGAGGAAAGCACCAGCCTGTAAATACTACTAACCCTAACCCCTAAATACAGGCACCTGCAGGCACCTGGGGGATGGTCTGGCTTGTCGGTGGATGTGCTGATGCCGGGGTTGGATGAGCCGTTGCCACGAGGGGTCGTGCTGATGCTGGCCCACCTGAGGCCCACCGCCTGCACCGAGGGGACTGAGGCTGCTTGGTCGGGGAACAGGAGCCTTGACTGTTGCTGTGGACCTTTGAAACCACCCTGCGCACCACGGACTTGTGTTAACGGGCCGCCCAATGGAGGATGGGTTCCCTTTTGAGTCTTGGTCCTCCCGAGGTTTCTTCCTAATCCCCACCATCATAGGGAGTTTTTTCTTCACCACTGTCGCCTTTGGCTTGCTCATTAGGGATAAATAAATAGGAATAGGAATAAATTTGACTTTGACTTTGACTAAATGAGAATCTAAATATCAAAGTCTTAATTTTTAGAATAAGCATATACAAATGGGAACCAGTCATTCTGTTCAGTGCACTGACTACACTGACTCTGACGTGTGTACAGTTGATAGATTTTAGTGTGAATGCACTTATTTGTGAATCATGCTCTGGTATACATAATGCCAGCAGGGGTAGGATTTATGGTTAGGGTTAGAGTTAGGGTTAATTTTAGACTCAAGGAGGTAGGGTTAGGGTGAACCCTAGACTCAAGGAAGTAGGGTTAGGGTGAACCCTAGACTCAAGGAGGTAGTGTTAGGGTGAACCCTAGACTCAAGGAGGTAGGGTTAGGGTGAACCCTAGACTCAAGGATGTAGGATTAGAGTGAACCCTAGACTCAAGGAGGTAGGGTTAGGGTGAACCCTAGACTCAAGGAGGTAGGGTTAGGGTTAACCCTAGACTCAAGGAGGTAGGTTTAGGGTTAACCCTAGACTCAAGGAGGTAGGGTTAGGGTGAACCCTAGACTCAAGGAGGTAGGGGTTAGGGTGAACCCTAGACTCAAGGAGGTAGGGTTGGGGTGAACCCTAGACTCAAGGAGGTAGGGTTAGGGTGAACCCTAGACTCAAGGAGGTAGGGTTAGGGTTAACCCTAGACTCAAGGAGGTAGGGTTGGGGTGAACCCTAGACTCAAGGAGGTAGGGTTAGGGTTAACCCTAGACTCAAGGAGGTAGGTTTAGGGTTAACCCTAGACTCAAGGAGGTAGGGTTAGGGTGAACCCTAGACTCAAGGAGGTAGGGGTTAGGGTGAACCCTAGACTCAAGGAGGTAGGGTTGGGGTGAACCCTAGACTCAAGGAGGTAGGGTTAGGGTGAACCCTAGACTCAAGGAGGTAGGGTTAGGGTGAACCCTAGACTCAAGGAAATAGGGTTAGGGTTAACCCTAGACTCAAGGAGGTAGGGGTTAGGGTTAACCCTAGACTCAAGGAGGTAGTGTTAGGGTTAACACTAGACTCAAGGAGCCTCTCTCCACACATACCAGCTTTGTCTCACAGGAAATGGGACAGTGTCTGTCATAATCAACTTTGGCAACTCTCACATGTCATGTATGTGTGTGAGTAAAAGTGAGTAATAATATTGAGACAGTATGAGAAAGTGAGTGTAAATGTGTGTGTTAGACTGTGTGTGTTAGACTGCGTTCATTTCTGTCTCATCTCTAATGTTCCGGTTCATACCTGTTCATACTCAACACAATGCAGAAGTTGGTACTGGTACTGCCAGATCTGTATAAATATCTATATCTCTATATCTATATCTATATATCTAAATCCATATCTATATCTATATTTATATGCATGTATATATACATATATATATGTAGAAAGAGAGAGAGATCTATATATATATATATATATATATATATATATATATATATATATATATATATACATAGATCTCTCTCTCTTTCTACATATATATATGTATATATATATATATATATATATATATATATATATATATATACATAGATCTCTCTCTCTTTCTACATATATATATGTATATATATATATATATATATATATATATATATATATATATATATATATATATATATATATATATATAAAATGTGTGTGTGTTTCTTTATGCAGTAATGTAAGGAATATATTAAATGTAATCATGTAATGCAGGAGGATGTTTTGAGAGTTTGTAAGCTCATACACTGCAGAAGTTAAAGTGGATGACTGGACCCATTACTGATTCAGCTCTGGGACTGCCATTGTGTGGAAATGCAAGTTTTGGAGGTCACTTCCTCTCAATAAATATAAGGTCTAAACTTCCTCACACCAAATATAAGGTCTTAACCATGTCCGTACAGAGCCGGTGTGTGCCTGTCTGGTGTATGTGTGTGTGTGTGTGTGTGTGTGTCTGTGCTGGTCATGTGACTGTTGCAGTTCAGGAACTGCATACAGCTGCTAAACCACAAAGTCTGTTATTGCTAAATCACTGTAGGGTTAGTCTATGCCTCTGTCAGCTGGCTTACACCTGGGTACAGACTGCAGCGGAAATTTAATTCTTAGTCCTTATAAAGTAACATACACACACCTACAAATGTGTGTATACACACACACACCGGCAAATATCTGTGTACTCACACACACACTTATTTGCTCTCTATTGTGACTGCAACATTGTGTGTTTCTCAGGTTAAGAACACATTCAGAAAGGAATGATGGGTGTTGAGCGGGTATGGGACACACAGGCTTGTCAGCACAGGTCAGAGTGAATGTGAGAGTCCTGAGGAACCTAGAAGATTTAAACAGGTTTTGTACTTTGTTACTTGGACATTTTTCTCAGAACTTTGAACTCTTTTCAAAATAAATTCTAAATTCAAAATAAAAAAAATCTCAAATCTCAAACAGCAAAACCCATGCAATCCTTACACAAAAATATAGAACACACAATTCACAAGTGCTCAGATGTTGTGGCCGAAATAAAATATTAACATTCAAATGATTCTCCTCTAAGTGAATTATTTGCACCTCGGTGTCAAAAGCCTCTATCACTATAAACCAGAGGTGGGGACTCGAGTCACATGACTTGGACTCGAGTCAGACTCGAGTCATTAATATTAAGACTTTTGACTTGACTTGAAAAAATATTCAGAGACTTAGACTTGACTTGGACTTTTACACCAATAACTTGGGACTTGAATTGGACTTGAACCTGTTTACTTGCAAAGACTTGATTTTTTTTTACCCCAAATCTAAATTTTAAAACGCATATTAATATTTATAGTGTGCCCCATTAATTTCATTTCCGTCCTTCTGACGCAGACCGGTCCTCTGCTTTTCCACACGTGTGTGTGTGCGTGAGCTGCAGCACAACCAATCAAATGGGGGGGGGTTGGCGAACGTAAATTTTTACCGGGCGGGGTGTAAAATGTACACAAATTAAGTATTATATCGCGATCGATCGATCGCCAGTGGTTGGTGCCAGAGCGAACTAGTAACTCATTGAATCATAGATGTGGATCAGAGGTAAATAAACTAGATTTTTTTTCCGGCGTGAGAAATCGGATGTGTAGCGTGAAAGCGTGTGAAGACGGTCAAATGCGTGTCTCACGCTCAATGCGTGAGAGTTGTCAACCCTGGGTTCTGTATCTGAACTCGGGGAAGAGAGCCTCTCTCTGTCACCATCATAATATCCAGTTCTATCTCAACATGGATTGTGTATTTGAAAACATCTACGTCGAGAAAAAAATATATTGACAAAAGTGGAGCGAGTTTTCAGCTATGGGGACATCATTCATCGTGCACAAATGACATACAGACTTTTGGCCAGCAAATGCAATGCAGAATAGTTTACTGAAATGTCTAAAGTTGCAGATTCCTGTTAATTGTTCAGTTCTTATATATATATATATATTGTTTGTCTTGTGTCACTCACACATGTTCTCCAAGAAACCAGATAAGAGAAGAGAGGGAAAATGCTGTTATGGTTCTTTGTATTGTACTGTGAAAATATCAGCACTTTTTATTTGAACATGGAGTTCTACTTGTGACTTTTTCACAGAATATTTATTTCTGGAAAATTGTAGTTTAAAGTATGAATATTTTTGCAGCTAAGTTTAACAAATTGAACTGTGCAATAAAGAGGTGTAATTTTATTTTTTTTAAATACTTCGTGTTTTCAGTTGCACATGTTTTATCAAGATTTGAGGAGAATACAGATTTAAAAAAGAACGCATGTCTATTATTTACATTTAAAATATACCTGCAACATTGGTAAAAAAAAAAAAAAAAGACTCGAAAGGACTTGAAATTCCAAGTTTCAGACTTGGGACTTGACTTGACTGTTGCCTGTCTTGACTCGAGACTTGACTTGACTTGAGTGTCTTTGCTTGAGACTTGACTCGGGACTTGAGGTATAAAGACTTGGACTTACTTGAGACTTGCAAAACACTGACTTGGTCCCACCTCTGCTATAAACCATAACCCTAACCCTAACCCTAGAGCAGGCAGTAATGGTATAGAGCAGGGGTACTCAACTGGTGGACCGCGGTCCGGATCCGGACCCGAACGCAGTCCTGTCCGGACCCAATCTCATTGCTGATTAACTGGATACGGACCAAAAAAAACCGGAGCATTTATTTCAGGGCTATTGAAAAAACACTCCGTCACGAGTGTTACGTTTGCCACCCCGCTCAACAACTTACGTTCGCCACCCCCGCCGCACCGGACCTCAGGTCACAGGTATCTGCCAAAATTGGACCGCGGACAAATTTAGTTGAGTACCCCTGGTGTAGAGATTAAGGTACAGGAGCAGGAAGACTTATTCCAAATTCCTACAAATGACTCAAAGTCAATAAACATACATGAGGAAGTCCATTTCAAGAATGTAGTTGAGTGAGCTGATAGACTGATTTGTGTATTTGTAGAGTTTCCAATTATTCATTTAATTAGAGAACTGAATAGACATTTAAGTGCCACACCATCACTCATGCCAGGTTAGCAGTGTTGTGTGTGAACGAGTTCATTGAACACACTCATTATGTGTCACGAACGGCAGACATCACTGTAAATGAACGTTGGAATTTGTTTTCCATTGAAAACTGAGTGACATCTGTTTTCTCTTCTGAAAGGAGAGAAAGTTCCTCCCTCCTGCATTCTCGCTGGTGCCACTAAAACCATGTATCACCAGACAGAAAAGGCTTAGACGTTGTGTGCGCAATGCATTGTGGGCAACGTAGTGTTCGGCTGAGAATAGTCAACATACTGGCAAGTTAATAACATACTGGCTTCCGCACTACGTTACCCGTGATGAATTGCAGCAGAGCGGGGTAGGCATAGCAACGCCGCGAAGCAGGCAACGACGAGAGCGCGGATAGCTGGAGGAGAGAGAGAGAGAGAGAGAGAGAGAGAGAAAGAGAGAGAGAGAGAGACCAATGACGAGAGTGAGAGAATGCACTGCAATTAAAAAAAATTAATTTGAATATCTCACGAAAAAAGTAAAATGAACTGAACTTGAACTAATTCAGAAAAGCTGTGAACTGGCACAACACTGCTGGTTAGTTTATCACATGGAGACTCAGTCAAATGTTTGGGTTCATTTGATAGTGAACACACAGAGGCTCATACTGCCTAGTGGGGCAATAAAACAGGTTGGGCAATACCTGCGGTAGTGCACACGGGTGTTAAATATCACTAGATGAGGTGAAATGTGAGACAGGGAATAGCTTGTGGATGTGGGTAAAAAGCTGCAGGTCCCACAATGCACTGTGTTAACTACACTGAGGTAAGATATGGTGACCAGTAGAGGTGAGTGTTAGCAGGGTTGCCAACTCTCACGCAATGAGCGTGAGACACACGCATACATGTCTTCACACACCATACATCCGATTTCTCACGCTTATTTATCTTTGATCTACATCTATGATTCAATGAGTTACTAGTTCGCTCTGGCGCCAACCACTGGTGATCGATCACTTTAGGGGCAGCAGAGAGGAGTTTCCTTTTCATAACTTGTCTGATAGTTGAACTACTGTATCATACTGAGGTGCTCTTGTCTGATAGTTGAACTACTGTATCATGATGAGGTGCTCTTGTCTGATAAGTACACAAAACCATTTGTAAAGTATACTTTCTGCTGTGAAATGCGTGCTATTGAGGGTAAGAGACGAATTCCATGCATTTCCATTTTGTTTCTGAGTCTCAAATTATACGCACATTTGCACCATCTGCTGGTGAAAGTGCAGGAAGGCACTTTAAGGGCCAACTGACAAACTGTTTCTCTAATAATTGCTGCCATAAAATAATTTAGCGAATTCAGGTACAGCTATCTAGGGTTATATTTTCGAATATTCAAGGAGTACTATGGCGAGTTTATTTGTGTAGTACTTTTCATACACAATGGCGATTGGAAATGCTTTACACCGACATGGTTTCACCAGCCAGTACAACCACAGTATAAACTACTGTGTTAATCCTCCACTGTGTTACCACCGCGAGATTAACACAGGACACTCCACTGGGTTACACACTCCACTAGATTAATACTCCGTTACATTAAAACTCCACTACATTAATCCTCCAATGGATTAATACTCCACTAGATGAATAGGCCACTACATTAATACTCCACTAAATTAAACACCACTACATTAATACTCCACTAGATTAAAACTCCACTAGATTAATACTTCACTAGATTAAAACTCCACAACACATTACATTAATACTCCACTAAATTAAAACTCCAC